>NW_015662173.1:23794-38308 GCF_001515625.1 Sinocyclocheilus rhinocerous | reverse complement strand
ATGTGATACGGTACAGTACTGTAAATACTGTAGATACAGTCTGGAGTGGAGAGTTGAAGACATACCTGTTTTCCAGTCTGAATGTCCTTATGATGGATGCAACTGTGAACCGGCTTAGATGTGGGTGGACTCTCTGCCCAGCTTCCCTCATTGTCAGGCCATGATTTATCACGTGATCCACCAACGTTGCTCTAATATCATCTGAAATATTGTTCCGAGCATAGCCTCTTCGACCACGTAAACTTAGGCGTCCCACAGAGGGGACGGGTGACAGTTAAAGGGTTAAACAAGTTACTTTACTGAAGGCTACCCGGAAAGCTACGTAAGTTTAATAAATTCACAATATGTACCCATTCATTATTAAACGGCTTCTTTTCTTGTTCCCTCACATTCAGTTACGAATCACATTACATGAATCACGTCAATTCAAAATGGCGAAGTTAGACAAGTTTATTCGTTTGCATTCCTGATTATTTTTGTCAATCGTTTAACATTTCTATAGTAAAACAGCTGTCAGATATTAAATGTTTGGCTACTTACATCTTATCCCGCACTTTATAGCCGCTAACAAGCGTCGCGTTGAAATTCGCGCTATGCCGCTTCTGTGAACATAAAGCCGCCTACTTTGATTTGATTGGTCATCTCAAATATTTTTTGACATTGACGAGCGGTGACTGTCACCGTGACAGACGGCTGAGGCAGCTCAGATGAGGAGGTTTAAATTTAATCTTGGTGCTGTGCAATATCTTTGCAGCACGAAGGAAGAGTTAATACTATGCAATTATTTCACAAAGTACACCTCGGAAAAACTCGGTGACCTCATAGCTGGCTAGGGGCATGAGGGTGAGTAATTAATGACAGAATTTTCATTTTTGGGTAAACTAACTAACCCTTTAAAAGTATCCTCAGATGATCCACGGCAGCGCCATCTGCTGGCTCAGAACATTTACAACAGCTATGAAATGCACATTTGAGCAACTTCAAATGTTTTTATAGCAAATGTAATTTCGTAGGTAAGTATAAAAGCTTTTGAAAAAAAAAAAAATGCCCGCTCACAAAACTCTATTTTGATTGATAAATTAACCAAGAAAGCTTAAAAAAAACATTTTTTTAATGTTAAATTAAAATACATCATTTTTTTAAATCAATCAAAATAAAACACGCATTCATTAAAATGTAATGTTTGTTTACCTGCATGTCATGTGACCATAACCATCGTCAAAGAACCATGAACTTGCAAATGGGATACTTTATTGTTAAAATATTTATTTTAAAATCTCATAGGTACTTCACGTAAATATATTAGGTGAAAGCGGATCAGATTACTAAAAAGTCTGTGTATTTGTGCATTTTAATGTGTCTGAAAGACAAAAGCCTTCCGAAGACATAGAAATACATGGTAAAATAACCTACAGCGTGATAATTCAAATAAAAAATAATGTGTTCATCAGTAGTTGATGCAATATTGAAACACTTCTTAAACTTGAATTTTTTTTTTTTTTTTTTGCAGAGTAGAGCTGTGATATTTTGAGACCATTTCGTGTTACACCACCTCACCATCAGACTGGTACATCTCTATATCCAGACCGACTCAAGAAAAGAAAAAGGAAGTGCTACTAGTTGACATGAAAATAGGAAAATGCTGAACATTGAAGATTCTCTCCACTGTGTTGACAGTTCTGGACGGGCAGATCAATGCCATTCACTATCAGTTTCTGGTGAAACAACACATTTGCCCACATCCTGTCTCTTAGTGTGAGTTTGTTTTTTTACTTGAGAAATTGTCACATGATTGTTAGAAAGCCTCTTGTTTTGTGCAAATGCCGAAGGTGAAGAAACAACAAACTGGAATTTTTATTTTTAGAAAATGCTGAAGAGGAGACATATTTGGTGCGTAGACAAAACACATCCTCACACTGATCCTCACCCTTAACTCTGTGTGTCTTTTACGAGTGAGTTGCTGTTCTCCAGTCCACGGGATGGACCTATTATGCTTATTTTCCTGTCTTTGAGACGCTCTGAATGGCTTTGATCCAGTCCTTGCGCTCATCGGCTGTCGCGGCCTGCAGGTAGTAGTGTATCTCATCTGACGTGATGATCTCAAAGAGATTGCCATCCACCTCGTGTCTCTTGGCTGCAGGAGTTTATAAGAGAGGGAAACATTTCAATGAAATAATTTCTATATTGTGTAAACGCTTTACAAATTAAATATCATTATTATTGTTAGGGGTCAAGCACTAAATGTCCTGTGGCCTCTATTGTAATTGTTAGTTTTCTTTATTATATGAATGAGAGTTCCCTTTCAGTCGGTCACTCCGAGTCACGTCAGTGAACGACAAATTGGGATCTCGCTTCGACAGACAAATCTAGTGTAAACTAAACAAGCCAATGCACATTGGCATGTGATAATTGCATCCAGCTGCTGCTCATCACAGCACGAGCATAAGTAGGCAGCAGGTGCAATGCATATTCAGCTTTTCGCTTCGGAGGCGAGCGGTTCTATTGTTCTGCTCTGCCTTTTGTCTGAAGAGGAGTATTCTGACGAGTCAACGAGCGCTCTGGAGAAGAGGCTTCTTCAACGCTGTTGTTGGTGTGACGGTGCTGCAGCGGTGGTTCCCCTGTGCGCTAATTTCCCTAAAAGAGCATGACACGGGTGTGACGTTGCATCTTTTTAAAGATCTCATTCCACCCGTGTGTTTCTGGATGCGGTTGTTACCTGGCGCCGGATGACAGTCACGATCGCTGCATCACGTGTTTGGGCCTTGAACACACTGAGGCAGCCTTCATGGATGAGTCATGCCGTCATTGTGGCGGTATGATCATCGCGGCATTGCGGCTGAGACTCCAATACATCAAAAGAGGTGGAGTCCCCTTACCTATGCTCTGATCTAGTCGCTCTTCTGTTCCGCAGAGGAGGGCTAATTCGGTGAATAGTTAGGGTAGCCTGAGGGTTACAGTGGGGGCAAACCCGCAGAGTGAATCTCCGTGGGCCCCCCACTCCTCTAGCACGCCACAAGCTGCCGGGTGAACGTGTCGGTTCCTCGTACGAGGGACCGGCCGTTTTTATTCGGTGCTCCTCCGGATGACCAGATGTCGATTGCGGCATCGGAGGGTGAGCTGGAGTCTGGGGATGAGGACTCGGCTGCGCTGCCCCCTTTGGGGAGAGTAGCGTTGCCCGAGCCTGAACCAGAATTGACGGCTATGCTTTCCCGGGCGGTCAGGCTCGAGTGGAAACAGCCACCGTGTCCCGAACCGTCGAGGTTAGATGATTGGTATCTCGAGGCACAGGTTCTCAGCCCCCTGCGCCAGTGCCATTCTTCCCGGAAGTGCATGAGGAGGTGACTAGTTCGTGGAAGGCACCTTTTCTGCCCGAAACCGATCTGGTGCCTCCTCCTCCCTCACTACCCTCAATGGCGGGGTGGCCAGGGGATACGCGGTGCTCCCCCCGGTGGAGCGTGCGGTCGCGATGCAATTGTGTCCAAGGAGCACTTCCACCTGGAGGGGTAACCCCCGTCTCCTATCCAGGACCTGTAAGTTCTCGTCCGTGCTTATGGCCAAGGTGCAGGGAGCTTTGTCCAACAATTCTCAGCTGCCCAGAAGCAGACAGAGGCTATCAAGCACATACTGTCCCGGCGGCCCGCTGCTGCTTTCATCCAGCCTCAGCAGCTGCGTCCACCGAGACTACAGCGGGGAGCTGGCCGCAGGGGTGTGGCGTGGCCCGTCCAGGCCCCCGCCTAAGCAGGCGGCAAGCGGAAGTGCAAGTGACCCTGAGATGGGCAACCCAGAGGTGAAAGGGACAGCTCTTCAGGAGATGGTGACCACACCACTCCCTCCCCTGGAGGAGGGCCCGGTGGAGAATCTTCCGTTTCATTTTTTTTTTGTTCCGCCGCTACCCAAACCATCAAAAATAGAGCAGTCTGTACCATCTCTGGGTTCCAAGAGGGCACGGAGGACACTGTGTCACACTATGCCTGGCCAGCCTCATCCCCCTCTTCTATCACCAGCAGGCAGCAGGGCCTGGTTCGAGGACGCCAGGCCTTCTCTCATGCCCCCTGCCCAACCATGGAGCCAGGCAGGTGTTGCACCGCACATACAGACCCCACTTCGGGATGCTATGCTTTCCGAGTCAGGTCCCTGTCTTCCACCACGCTGCTCCACCGTGGGTACGTCTGTGGTTCCTCTGGTCCAGCTTGTACGGTTTCTGGGAGCCTGCCTAGAGCTATCAACTATCTCGACGAATGGCTCATTCTGGCTCAGTCCCGGGAGCAGTTGTGCAAGCACAGGGACATGGTGCTCAGTCACCTCAGCCAGTTGGGACTTCGGGTCAACTGGGAAAAGAACAAACTCTCTCCAGTGCGGAGGATCTCTTTTCTTGGTATGGAGTTTGACTCGGTCAACCTGACGGCATGCCTCACAGATGAATGTGTTCGGTCAATGCTGAACTGCTTGAATTCTCTCAAGTGCAAAACAGCGGACCCACTGAAACTGTTTCAGAGGCTCCTGGGGCATATGGCATCCACAGTCGCAGTGACGCCGCTCGGATTGCTTCATTTGAGGCTGCTTCAGCATTGGCTTCACGGCTGAGTCCCGAGATGGGCGTGGCAACACGGCACGCACCGAATGATGATCACTCCGGCCTGTCGCCAAGTTTTCAGCCCGTGGTCAGACCCTGCATTTCTTCGGGCAGCAGTTCCCCTAGTGCAGGTGTCCAGGCATCCTGTTGTGTTCACAGATGCCTCCACTACGGGCTGGGGTGCCACGTACAACGGGCATGCAATTTCGTGGTTGTGGACGGGCCCCCATCTGCATTGGCACATGAATTGCCTCGAGTTGCTTACAGTACGTCTTGCTTTGGGCCGCTTCAAAATGCTGTTACAAGGCAAGCACGTACTGGTCCGTACGGACAATACTGCGACTGTTGCGTATATCAACCACCAGGGTGGTCTACGCTCCCGTCGTATGTCGCAACTCACCCGCCATATCCTCCTATGGAGTCAGAAGCATCTGAGGTCGCTTTGTGCCATTTACATTCCAGGCCTGCTCAATAGTGCAGCTGACGAGCTTTCACGGCAGCATGCGCTTCCGTGAGACACTTCGGAGCCGCACAGGTAGACCTGTTTGCCTCTCCAGACACGTCCCATAGTCAGCTGTTCTATTCCCTGAATGGGGGGACCCTCGACATGGATGCACTGGCGCACAGCTGGACCCAGGGCCTACACAAGTATGCGTTTCCCCAGTGAGCCTACTTGCACAGACACAAAGTCAGGAAGGACGAGGAGCAGGTCCTGCTAGTTGCACCTTACTGGCCCTACCGGACCTGGTTCCCAGAACTGATTCTCCTCGCGACAGCCCCTCCCTGGCGCATTCCTCTGAGGAAAGATCTACTTTTTATCAGAGACGGGGGGGGCACCCTCTGGCACCCGCATCCAGATCTGTGGAACCTCCACATGTGTTCCCTAGACAGGACGCGGAGGTCCTAAGTGATCTACCCCAGGCGGTGGTAGACACCATCACTTCAACAAGAACACCCGGAGATGCCTGACCAGAGCTGTGCTTTCCTTCCTCCAGGAGGGGTTGGAGCGAAGGCAGTCTCCCTCCACCCTAAAAGTGCATGTTGCTGCAATTGCCGCACATCACGGTCCTGTAGACGGTGAGTCTTTGGGGAAGCACAACCTGATCATCAGGTTCCTGAGGGGCGCGAGGAGACTAAATCCTACTCGCCCTAACCCAGTACCCTCTTGGGATCTCCTTCTGGTGCTTACGGCACTGCAGATGGCTCCCTTTCAGCCGTTGCAGTCTGCAGAGACGAGAACTCTGTCAATAAAGACAGTGCTCTTAACTGCACTGGCTTCCATCAAGAGGGTAGGGGACCTGCATGCATTTTTGGTCAACGAATCGTGCCTGGAATTCGGGCCGGCTAACTCTCACATTATCCTGAGGCCCGGATATGTGTCCAAGGTTCCCACCACGCCTTTTCAGGAATCAGGTGGTGAACCTGCAAGCACTGCCCTCTGAGGAGGCAGACCCAGCCCTAGCTTTGCTCAGTCCTGTTCGCGCTTTACGCCTATTCGTGAACTGTACGTGGAGCTTTAGGACCTCAGAGCAGCTCTTCGTCTGTTATGGAGGCCAGCAGAAGGGAAAGGCTGTCTCCAAGCAGAGGTTGGCCCACTGGATAGTGGATGCCATCGTCTTGCGTATCAAACCCAAGGCGTGCTGTGCCCACTTGGGTTGAGAGCACACTCGACAAGGAGTGTTGCTTCTTCTTGGGCGTTGGCGCACAGCGCCTTGCTGACAGATATTTGTAGAGCTGTTTGCTAGGTTTTATAGCCTTTGTGTAGAGCCAGTGTCCTCTCGTGTACTCGCCTCAAGTAGCCAGTGAACCAGAGAGACTGCTTGGTGTCTCGCTTGCTGTGCCATTTCCCTCTACGGACTGGATATGTGCGATTACTCTGCTCTTCAGTTCAGTTCCCCCACAAGGTGAACCCTGTGGAGTTCCTCCATCACCCTCGGCAGCCAGACATGGCGGAGCGTCCGGCGCCAGGCCTAACACTTGTAAGTACACCTGTTGGTTGACCCCTGTGCTAGGCTAGGTGTCCATATGTTGTGATCCCCACGGTGATCCCATGTGTCTATTCTTCCATGGTACGGTTCCCCTCTTGGTGAGCCCGTGTCTTTCCTTTGGCAGACTCCACTCTGCCGTCCCTGACGGTGTTGCCTCCCTCCTAACTGGGCCGGCGCCACATCAGAGACATTCCATATGTTGTACTGCCCTTAATGCCCAGTCCATATGTGTAATCTCCACATGATACCTCCCTGCAGGCATGATGTGGATTCCACAGCGTCCCTGGAAAGGGTACGCTTTCCCAGTGTTATCCAATAAGTCTTGCTGTATGGGTCTAGTGGAACAACAGTAATATACTCTCTCCACGTAAGCCCTGTCCTATCTTCCGCCCCAGTTGCCGTGGGGGGACCAGGTGGCTTACTAGGGGCGCTGGAAGGGACAGTAATAGTGGCACTTTGTTAGGGATCCCAATTCAATGGTCACCAACGTGACTCAGAGTGACCGACTGAAAGAGAACGTCTCAGTTACGTATGTAACCCTCGTTCCCTGAAGGAGGGAATGGCGACGTCACGTCCCGTCACCACAGTTGCTGTATCACCGCGGGGCCGGGTCACTGGCTCGGCTCCTCAGCAAAAACCTGAATATGCGTTGCACCTGCTGCCTACTTATGCTCGTGCCGTAACGAGCAGCAGCTGGATGCAATTATTGCATGCCAATGTTCATTGGCTCGTTTAGTTTACACTCGAAGTAGATTGTTCTCTCGAAGTGAGATCCCAATTCGTCGGTCACCGACGTGACATTTCCGTTACCTCCTTCAGGGAACGAGGGTTACATACGTAACCGAGACGTTTATGGCGGCCCTATTAACAGTACATAGGAAAATAATGAAATTTGGTACACTGGTAGAGGTGGTCCTGAATAGTAATCAGACCAACTCTTGTGTCTCTACGATGTACTCCATAGCGCCACCACCAGTTCAAAAATTCACTTTTTGTTATAAATTCTGAACACTTTGTCCTAAAAACAAAATTCTTAGTTGATCTGATCACACTTCTCATGCTGATCAAAATCAGTCTCTTACATTTAGACTCCAGCCATTACATTATTCATGATTTTGAAATCGTGTATTATGTTTTTTGCTACTTAAATCTTGTTGAAAAAAAAAATCTTTCACCTTAATTTTGAAGTGAAACATGTTCTTTATGGGTTTTGTCTCATTAAGATGGCATATTTATAAAGCGGTGGATTGTCAAATGTGTTTAGTTGTATTATTTAGATGGGCCGTTCGTCATACCATCAGGCACGCATTCCACCGCCGTCACGACTGAACCACGCAGGTGAATGGAGCCGAGAGGATTGTCCTCACCCTTACAGAGACACACAGACCATCCAAAACTGTCTTAATTTTACATTAAAAACAAAACAAACCAATCTTTAGAAATGGCAGGAACATGCTTACTTTGGTGGGATCATAGTAGTGGATATAAGCAGGATCATCTCTCAGAATAAACTTTCTGACTTTCCAGTTCTTTCGCCTGTGACCCTGTGAAATGATGAAGAGATATCTGAGAACTTCTAATATCTTATATTCTTATAAATGTTTATATTTTGCAAGTAGAACACAATTTAGGGCCATTGAAGTCAAAGCTTGTTAAGTTAATCAAATTTGGTGTTGAAACGTATGCTTGATATCACAGGTTTTGTGAGACTCACTCGTCTAATCTCACATTCAACCACCAACCAGCATCACAAGATCACTGGCGTTCATTTATCATGTGTTTGTTTGGCGCTTACCTGTTTCAGCAAACAGCCCTGTTTGACTATGGCCCCTCTGAACTCCTCCTTCATGATCACGTCCTCATCGCTGGAGTAACCCTCACAAAAGAAACCACTATCTGCCTGCAGATCAACACACATGCACACCCTCAACAACAGCTCTCGCTTCACAGACACACCATTTGTTCCTGAACGTGAACAATACACCTACATTTAAAATATAGTACAGCTCTATTCCAGATCCATCACCTAAGTGAGAGGTGTCCTAAGTGATTGATTTTGAACACTTACACGAGAGACTTCACTCAGTTCATTTCAGTTTCACTTTAACATAATGCTAAGAAACAAACCATTTTAATTACATTTTGAATGAATGATTATGTATTTACAATATACTTTACATTTATATTCCTTTTCTTCAAAAAAAACAGACCATCATGTCACAGGAGTGCTTATGATGTCTTAAAATACTGCCTATGTAGGCAGCTCACTACGTATCATATCTCGATCTTCAAACAGAAGGAGCTGGATGCAACATTTTTGAATAATATCAATCCACAAATCTGACTTGTGACGTACACTCTTAAAAATAAATGTTCCAAAAGGGGGTTTTCACAGCGATACCATAGAAGAACCAGTTTTGGTTCCCCAAAGAACCTTTCAGTGAACAGTCCATTTTTTCTTAGTGTGAAGAACATTTTAATAATCTAAAGAACCTTTTTCTACTGTAAAGAACCTTTTATGGAATGAAACGCGTCCATGGACGGTAAAGTTTCTTTGTGGAACCATTGATGCCAATAAAGAACCTTTATTTTTAAGAGTGTAGCCTGGAGTCATAAATCACACCGTGTTTGTTAATTCGGCCAGAGGAGAACTTTATTTGCCACCGCAATTCTGACTTTGTAACTTGCAACTGTGAGTTTATATCATACAGTTCTGAGAAAAAAGTCAGAATTGCTAGAAAAAAAGTCAGAATTGCAAGACAAAAAGATTTTTATTATTATTATTATTATTATTATTATTATTCAGAGGCAGAAACTGACTTCTATAAGCTGGGGTTTAAAAGATACTTTATATTCAGCAATATCATCTGCAGCTAAATGAGAACAACACTTGAGTTGAACTGAGCTGAACAGTGACAGTGTCTTTGTAGAGCTGCTTTGCAGCAGAATTTGCAACATATTTGAAGTTTGCATCATTGATTTGTTATTTTCCTTTTTATGTTTGAAACAGTCTGCATTGTATACAGCGCTATAGAAATCAAGGTGACTTTTGGAATAGAGCCAATAATAATGTGCATTATATAATTTGTTAACTCACAAAGTAATAAAGAGCCTCGGTTTGGTCCAGGAAAACGCACTCTGCTCCTTTTTCCGCGCCGTCTTTGGACACGTCTCCGGCGGGCAGCAGGAATCCCTCGTTTAGCAGTCCGGTGGCCAGCATCAGTCCCTCGGGTCTGTTTCTGGCCTTCCCCTCAGAAATCAGCCAGTCGATCACTGTGTTTCCTGCCAGCAGATCCACCGGGAGACTTTTACAGGTCAACAAAACTCACGGAAAGAGAGATTAAATGGAGATGCTCCTCTAGAAAAAACGGTAGCAGTTTAGTATAGGGAGCAATTCTCACTGTTAACTAGTTTCTTATTAGCATGCCTGCTATATTGGCTGTTTATTAGTACTTATAAGGCACATATTCTGCATGATTATATTCTACATGCCTAATCCTACCCAATACCTAAACTGAACAACTACCGTACTAACTATTAACAAGCAGCAGATTAGAGTTTATTGAGGCAAAATGTAATAGTGTGTTAATGGTGAGAACTGGACCTTAAATTAAAATAAAGTGTGATCGAAAAAAAAAATCATCTGCTATCATTCAGCTGTGTCACGGTAATACTTCTCATTTGTGACCCTGAACCACAAAAGCAGTCTTAAGTCGCTGGGGTATATTTGTAGCAATAGCCAAAAACAATACATTGTATGGGTCAAAATTATCAATTTTCCTTTTATGCCAAAAATCATTAGGATATTAAGTTTCAGATGATGTCTAAATCTCAATTTCAAAAATTGACCCTTATGACTGGTTTTGTGCTCCAGGGTCACATTTATGGTAGTAAGCAGGTTTGGTCTAGTTCTTCATTTTACCAGTGGAGCTGAAATGAACATTTTACCTGTGAAACAGTGATTGAACAGCCTTTTATCCTTCTCTACCTTCAGCTCTTGCACTCCTTTGTCTTGATCTTTCATTAGAACATACAGTTCACTGCAGACAGACAGAACAAAGGCAGTGTTTTAACGGCTTTGTAATTCACAGCAGGGTCTTTAAAACTATATCTATTTCTTAGGTTTTAGCAGAAAACAGACACTCATTCAGTCATTGAAAACAAACAGTTTGCATAATATGAGCTGAATTCAAAACAGGTATATGCCAACGAGATCACTAATATTTCAAATATGACCCAGTTTTATTACTGAAATCACAGTGTAATACCTCAGGTTAACATTTTCTGGTAACCGAATGGATCGGCGCGTTGACTTCCTGGCAAACTTCTTGCCGCCCTGTAAACAAGTGATGGCTCTCTTGATATCTTTAACCCAAAGCTCCCTCTCCTCAAGGTGAGTCGCTTGGAAGAAATGCCCCTGGTTCTTAGCCGTACTGACCTTAAACACTAGCTGTTGACAAAAGCATATGAAAGCTATTCATGAAAAACTCTAGATATGTCATCAGTATACTTGTCTTAAAGACGTCTGATTCCTTCACCGTTCTTTTAGTGAAATCCTGGCACGGGCTGGTCAGAGTCGCACCCTTCAGAGGGATCATTCCCTTCGGACTGTTGTCTGTCTTCTTCTTGTAAAACTCAATGGCGTCATCTGCTAACACCACCCACACCACCTTCCACGAGTTGAGCACCGTCCCCTGCAAAACAACAACACTTCTCTGCTGTAGCTTCCTAAAATCAGCGATGCAGATACTGAATACAAAAGCAGTAGTGCTGAGCTATAAACAAATAGCTTGTTACTTCAATCCATGCAGCTAAAGGAAAGATACCGTTTGATATAAAGGATTAGATCAGCACGGTTTGAATTTCAGTGCACAAACGAATTTCAGTGAAGTGTGAACGTTCAATTTCGGTCGTTTTCACTTCTTTGTTTTAGCTCACACGCACAGCTGTGGGTTGAATTGTACTATATTTTCAGCTGCCAGATCCTGATGCACAAATTTAGTTTTGTTTTCATTACAGTGTTTCCTAAAGACAAGAATATTATGAAATGCTATCCCAAAACTATTTTTAGGGGTTCAATCCCTAAATAAATGAATGAGTGTGTGGACTAAATGAAATGTACGTTACAGTGCATGCTGCAATGACTGTGTTTTTGTAAAAGGAGGAGGATGTTTCCACATCTATTCCCAAAATAGAGCAACTTTACAACTTCGTGGAAAAACATGACAAAACATCAGCACATGACGTCAGTACTGTCATATATGGTATTGTCATGGTGCATGTTCAAAAACCAAGAGAGTACAGCCTGCCTTGGTACTTTTATGCTAATATGTGACCCTGGACCACAAAACCAGTCATAAGGGTCAATTTGTTTTTTTAAATTTAGATTTGTACATCATCTGAAAGCTGAATAAATAAGCTTTCCATTGATGTATATTTGACTGAGATACAACTATTTGAACCCATACAATGTATTTTTGGCTTTTGCTACAAATATACCCCAGCGACTTAAGACTGCTTTTGTGCTCCAGGGTCACATATAGCCTATATTGCTCAGTGTCAGCACCGAAAAATACATCCGATATATCAAACACCTCAATTAGCCAAACATACAAATGCTGTTGGGTTAATCTGAAGTCTGAGTTGCAAAAGTATCTTTAATTTTGTTGATGTAGAGACTTTCTAAAACTTTTAAGGGTATAAAATGTTCAGTTTTACAACTCTAGTGTGCAAAAGTAACGTAACGCATTACTTTCCATAAAAAGTAACTAACGTAATTAGTTACTTTTTTATGGAGTAACGCAATATTGTAATGCATTACTTTTAAAAGTAACTTTTTTACTTTTTACAGAAAACGTAACGCTGCAAATCACAAACCCTGAAGCACACCACAGAAAAGCTCTTATTGTACCACAGAATCACAGATAAACCCCAGCCTTACCTTCTTCACTAAGTACCCTTCTCTGATTGTTGTTGGCTCCATAGCTGTGAAGTAAAGCAGCGAGTCTCGGTCTACAGGGAGTGGTGAATGTAAGTTCACACAGTTCAGCCGAATTCGTGTCTGACGTGTAACCTCTGTCGACTTATAGACACATTTTGATGAAAGGGAAGTTGCGCACTGCCTGACAGGCAACTTCATGGTCAGCTAGTTTCCTCTGTGTTTTCAACCCACACAGCAAACGAGTCAGAGGGCAAACGATACGCTTGTGTTTAGTGATAACGAGCCCACAGGCACGCATTATTATTTTATGCTTGTCAATGACAGTGAAAGAAACAGTTTTTTTAGCCATATTCTTTAAAAACAAATGTCCATTCTGGCCTTAAAATGGCCTTTCATTTAACATCTGCAAAGAAGCGTATTGTCAAAAACTGGTTCTTGATAAGAAGGCCCTTTATGAACCTATTTTGGTGCAGCAATGGACCATATTTTGAAGCCTGCGCCTTCTGTGGGAATAATACTTCAACAAACTAATCACATTAGAGAAACAATACTCTCACAGGAAGCTGAATGAAGATAGTTGAAGTGTTACAGAAGACTGGTGCGGTGCATGTTTGTGGTCACAGAAGAAGGACCCGACCTAGGCTGGGTTCGCAGTTTATCTAGAATAATAAAGTACTTTTTTAACACCTGAGATGTTAAAACATTATCCAGTTGTTTACTGGATTATTTCATGATATATATATGTGTTTTTCACACGTGGTTTTGAAAGGAAGTGAGAGAGTTGTACCTCGGTACATTAGATAATACGCTTTTATCTCATTACCTCATCCGTGCCTTCAGATGCAGCGGAGAGCAGAAGCTTATCCAAATATTACAGACGAAATAGCTTTACTGAAGACGGACACAAAGCACTGAGGTGGTGCTGTTTTGACACAGTGATATACCAGATGGTGGTTATACCACTAAATATATACTGTATTGTAATAAATGATTACCAAATCAAGTACCGTGGTGTTAATATAGTAATAACGTCTTTGTGATTTGTATTTTGATACCACAGTTCTGATTCGTTCATATAAGTCTACCATATCATTTACACCCTGCTGTGTAATACAACAATACAAACCATCACAGAATTTGTAATGCTTTTACGGGTCATAATGGCATTTATATTGGTCTTAATGGAAACTGTAATGGTCCCTGTGGGTCTCTATGGATAATTTGTCACCTTATATTGGTGACTTGGTAAAACCACTAAATCTTAATGGAATATGTCCCAAAACACACTACAGGAAACCATTTCAATGTTTTTTTTTTCTTCTTCTGGTTAAAAGTTGATAGTTTGTAATGTTTCTCTAATGTTATTTGTAGTGGAAATCGTTAGAATTTCTGTGACTGATTTTTTTCATCAGGGCAGTACATGGTACTTCAAGGTAGCTAAAGAAATACCATTGCATTTGATGCCCAAAACCACATGATATTGTCATGTTGCATGTTCAAAAACCAAGATAGTGTATAACCTGCCATATTATGTTGATGTTAATGTAGTCTATTGTTCAGTGATAAAGGATCGTTGACGACGATATTTAGTCATAATTTTCGTTGACGAAAGCAACACTAGTGGCATCACTGCAGAATGATACTCGACACACTTGATATCCTTGAGCAACAGAAGCCTGTTGTTCTGGAAAGACACATACTTTGGCAGAAGCACATTTGACTGATCGATTACCCAAACGCACCAATCAATGCAGCATGTGTTAATCTGAAGTGGGCTCCACCGCCTCTCTCTTGACCTCTTTAGCTCACACAGACATGCGCTTGTTCGGATTACTGTTCTTGTGCGGATTATGGACCGGAACAGCAGACGTGACTTTGGACGTGCTTTCTGCGATGCGTTGTTTTACGCGTTACGGCGTTCAGCCTGAAATATCTTGACCTGTTTCCCCGCACCTGACTGCCAGCTTTACTCATCGTTTGGCGTCATGGCTGACATACCCCCCCCCCCCCCC
>NW_015662173.1:17884-23696 GCF_001515625.1 Sinocyclocheilus rhinocerous | reverse complement strand
GCTGATTAAAATCGGCGTTTCTCTGAAAACCACTCCGAATAACAGACCCGTCTACTTCAAATCGGACCAGACGAGATTCGGTCAAACCCGAACCATCAAATTACTGACGGACCCAGTGCTGGGTTATATTTAACCCAGCATTTTTTAGAGTGTAAATACAGGATCGACATGGTCGTCAAACCGGGAGCGGTTGAGGCGACGTGAGTACATTGTCTGTCAGACAGTGAAATTATTGATCGGAGATTTCTTGTTTTCAATAAAGCTTCGTTTGCATCAGCGTTGAGATGCATTGATGCATTTCGATGTCTGAGAAATGATTTGCCATTATTATAAGAATAAATAAACCGCATGTTTATTTTGCGATGTAAAAATTACAAAGCACGACCATTTTACAGCTCAATAGTAGGCTATATTATACAAGACAATAATGCAGACTTATTATTGTAGGCTATGCATATATTCATTGCTACTCAATTAAAAAAAAAAAGCCATGTTATTACTATGGTTAACTGATAATAATGAAAATACTGAAATGAAAACACATAATTTCTTATGTAGCATGTGATGATACATATGGGATGTCATGATTGTGGGGTTTATCCTACAGGATCTCATGCACTGACAGATTGCTTCCTTCAGCAGTCAAATCCAGACGATTAATGCCGAGTTCACACTGCACGATTTTAGCCCGATTTTTCACTCTCCGACAAATGCCCGAAATCGGAGGCAAATCGGTGCTCGTTCACACGAGTGACAATCACATAGTGTGAATTATCAAAGGGAATCGCCGACACGTCGCCGACGCGGGTTCTCGTGTTATTTCCTTATCACTTCTCGCGTGCGTTTTGTTGTGAAACCTAGTTTGAGGACCAGACAGAGCTGACGGCGATTCTTCCTATTGTGAAGTCATGCAGTGTGAAACCCCCTGTCGCCGATCCATCGTGCAATGTGAACACAGCAGCAACTGAATGCTACCCCAGATAGTCACGCAGTGTGAAAACAACGGCGACCCGACGAGCTTGAAAATCGTGCAGTGTGAACTCGGCATAAGGCATCAGTCTGGCGGGCTGCATGTTGTAATGCATGTAGGCTATTCTTTGTGTGTTCCTATGCCTTCACATATCCAGGCGTTCCTCTCTCCAGTCTCATTCCTCGTCTCATTCCTCAGATCCATGACTATTGGCGGAGTGACTTTTCCCCTGGAGCAGCAGTCTAAAGACCCTCAGTCTGTAGTGTACACTGGGATGTATGACTCTGAGGGAGTAGCACACACCAAATCCGGAGAGAGGCAACCTGTTCAAGTCAACATACAGGTGAGAATTCACCACGTGAGGAGCCGATCGCTTTCCAAATGGGTTTTGTTCTCTTAGAAATAAGTATAGCAATGCAGCTCGAGGATTTGAAACTATACAGGCTGAAGAAGAAGTATGTGAAGATGTGTCATTTCTGTCATTTCAGTTCACTCTGGCAGGGCTTTTCGAGACCGTCTGGCAGGACAAGTTCTACAACTACAACAAGAGAGACCACTGCCAATGAGGGAACAGCTTCAACAGCATCGAGTACGAGTGTAAACCCAACGACACGCGCACCCTCATGTGGATCAATAAAGAACTGTTCCTGTGAAGAAACAGATACTGGGCTAGACACAGCACACTGTCATTCTCAGTGAAGCATGAATCAGTGGTTCCTGATGGAGCCTTTCCTGTTAGCGACGTGTGACTTAGACGTTGTGATGAAGTGGGAGTTTTGTTGGATTTGTCTTGGTGCTGCTGGAAAATCAATGCACTGTATCTCCAGCACTGGGTTGTATTTAACCCAGCATTTTTTAGAGTGTACCCTGTTTGTTGTAGCGTTGTCTCTTTTGCAGTTTTCCTTCCAGTTGTCTACCTCAGAAGAACCCAGTGAGGATGAAGTTTACTTTTATATTTGAGATTGTATATAGATTTCATGTTAGACTTGTTAATACACATAAATGTAGCATTTTCGCAGTTAATTTTACCCGTATCGATATATGTCTAGTGTGTCTTTTTATGAGTATTTTGTAATGGTGCATTGTGATGTATGTGCAAAAATTGTGTATTTTTCCATATTTTTGCATTTTTCAAAATGGTAATACTGTTTAAAGAAAAATAAAGTATACCAGAAATGTGCTTTAACTGAGTAGTCTTGCACTGACACATGCATGCAGCACTAAGTTTTCAGACCCCAGTGTCATTGCGGAAATACGCTTATTATACATGTTTTTTGCTCATCCCACAACTGGAAATGACTGATAACAGAGGGTTGCCAAAATAAAGTAGCACTTGGCTGTTGAGATGATCTCAACATGCAGCCAGCAGGTGGCGCTCTAGCATAGTGTTAATGAAATATCAAGAAGATTAGATGTTAGCATGCTCATAAAACATTTGAAGATCCTAACATCTTTAATGAGTCCTAAGACCACGATGAGACCTTAAAGTAAGAGCACTTTAAAACCGTCTTAAAGGGTTTAGTTCTAGTCTAATCAGATTTGATGTATAGGCTACTTGTCCATCTCACTGCAGTGCGAACAGTTTAAAAATATGCTTTTTCGTGGTGATTTTAAATTGTATGTTTATATAAGGTTACTCCAGACTTTCAGGGAAAAAAAGTTCAATAAAAATTATGTAAAGAAGAATGAAACGGTAGTAATAATTTAAAATTCAGTTTACTAAAAATGGTTAACAGTTATTGCGTTACACATTATTATACACATTAACATTATTATTACTACTACTATTATTGTTATTATTATCAATATTTAAAACAGTTGTGTGCATTTTTATTCAGGATTCTTTGATGAATAGAAAGATCCAAGCATTTATCTGAAATAAAAAAGCTTTTGTAACATTATACACTATACCATTCAAAAGCTTGGACTCAGTAATTATTATTATTATTATTATTATTTTTTAGCAAGGATGCTAAAAGTGATGATAAAGACATTTATAATGTTGCAAAATATGTTCTTCTGAACTTTCTATTCATCAAAGAAACCTGAAAAAAATCTACTGTTTTCAACATAATATTAATAATAATGTTTTTTTCAAGCTGCAAATCAGCATATTAGAATGATTTCTGAAGAATTGTGACTGGAGTATTGATGCAAAAAAAAATCAGCTTTGAAATCACAGGAATAAATTACTTTTTATTACAAAATTTGAATTAAAATTCAAATAGAAAACAGTTATTTTTCATAGTAAAAATATTTCAAAATTGTGCTGTACTTTGGATCAAATAAAAGCAGGCTTGGTGAGCAGAAGAGAAAAAAAAAACATTAAAAATCTTACTGTTTGTATACACTTACTACTGTACTTCCCCACCAAAAATGTCACTTTTTAGGGAATAATGTCATTATTTCTTCTCTCAGGGATAATGTAAAAATGACTAACAGGTGTTTATGAAACTGGACGAACTTATAAATTCACTAACCATGTTTTCTTTGTTCTCTCATAGAATGTTTTAATTTTAGACGCAATAATAAGAGATGTATTTAAAGGGAAGTACATGGAAATGAATGACCCCAGCTCGCGTGTGTTTGAGTGAGGGTGAAGGCAGGGGGTGGAGCTTAGGTTTCCCGTATGTAGTGTATCGAAGGCCCGCCCATCAGCGCCTCTTCTCCCCGCCCCTTTCGCGTGTCGTCCAATAGCAGCGAGCCACCTCCGCTCCTCCCCCTCCCCGCCCTGCGGCGCTTCCTCGCGTCGCTGCTGCAGTGAAACCCACGGAAACGGGCGGAAAATAGGTTACGCTGCTGCCGTGTCCAAACCAGCCTTTTCTTTGCGAAACAACAAGACCAGGAGCAGAATTTCCCTCTTATTTTTGTGCTCTCATCTACTGCTCTTCATTTCCGAGGGTGAATTGCGTCGCGCAGGCAGCAAAATGGTAAGGAACACAACGCATTCGCAGCACTGTAAACACATACCAAATATCATAGTTTCAAATGCATCCTGCAAACACTGGCCTACGAATTCAACGTTTGGCTGAGCTGTCATAACATGAAGATTTATGGCTTCCCTATTGTGCATCTGCCAGGTTGAGGATCTATTCTTAGTCTATGTCATGCAAAGTGGTTGCAAAATGAATGCTTAGCTGAGTAACACCGCACTGAATGTGTGATGCTGTTTGGCATTTAAAGATAAAGCCAGAGCTGTTAAGTATGACATTAGTCAGCTAGGCCTATTACAGGAAGCCATTTCTATTTTTGCATCAACAGGTTGATAAATAAGAGAACTGGATGCTATACAACCTCTTTATTATTTCAAGTCGTTTCATCTCGCCTCTAATCAGATTTTCTAGTTATTTGAATTATGCACTTATCCATACAATGTAGCCTGCAGCAGTACTACAACCCTACAGTGTTGTGGTGGTACAGTGCTGGTATCCGATGGCAATACCATGCTATTGAATGATTACAGTATGCATGTGGTATTTACATGGAAAAAAACTAAAAACATGGATACTCTAGAGATCCACGGTATTGTGCCATCATCAGCAATGTTGTAAATCTCTATTACGCTAGTAGTGAATTCAGTCGTACTCCAGAAACTCACAACAGTTGGTTGTTAATGTGATAACTTACCGATTACAATGGTAACCAACAAGAAGATGCCATACTAGAAGCCTCCCCTATAATAGCCTTCCTTAGAAAGCAGCACGCTTCTAGCTGATTGTTTCCATTAACTGGAACAAAAACTAGGTCTGCCCTGCCACGTTCTGTTCCAGGTCCTTAGGGCTTCGGCGTTTTAATAAAACCGTGCGCCGTAGTCGATGTCTTTTTCTGGAAGAGTCTTGTGACAGACTGGCAGCGGTCGGGTCAAACGCAGCCCTGAAACACTGAGCTCGTGTTGGGACGTGTGTCAGACGAAAACTGAATATCAGTCTTTATGAAGACTCATGTGGTGCTGCTGCTTATTTCAGTGCCTTACTACCGGTAATTCTTTCATTGACTGCATTACAAATATTGTGTTGGTGTGCCTACAGAAGAACCATAAGCGGTTTATATCTGCTGTTATATGGGCAGGCAGATTTCAATATGTTTATAGTAGCGCAGAAAACCTTCTTCCAAGCTTCAGACCAAAGCATCATGAGGTGCTGCCACCAGCAGAGTTGGCTTATATTGTACAAATCTAGGCTCTGTCTCAGTTTCTGGGGATGATATTGCAGCTGGAGAACTGCTTTACTTCAGTATTTTAGCTGCTACAGCCCTGGGCAAACGTCTTCTCCAGTAATGGCTTTTTATGGCCTTTCCTTACAGAAGAGTGTCATGCAGAGCTCTTGATATGTTCATTCAATGAGTCAGCTAAACCTTTGCAAGGCACTCTGCATATAGAGGAGATATACACTGAGACACAGGGCCCTGTGAAATTAGCTTTTTTTTTTCTCCCCATTCTTTTTTTTCTGTTTACATTTTTCTGGATTTCCATTTTATTTATTTATAATTTTTTTGTTTGTTTGTATTCAAAAACATGTCTAATTAATTGAAATCATGAAACCTATATGATTTAACAATGGTTGATTAAAAATTTAAAGGTGACATATCATGAAAATCTGACTTTTCCAGGTTTTAAGTGCTATAATCAGGTCCCCGGTGCATCTACCAACCAAGGAAACGTGAAAAAGATTAACCCAGTAACTTAGTTTTGGGAACCCTTTTTCTGCAAGCGTCTGAGAAAACGAGCGCGTTTGATTTTGCTCACTTGGTGACGTGGCAAAGGGATCTCATTATAATATTACCACCCCATAATCTGTAAGTTTACACCCACGGTGCCGTCATTTTGATTTTGCAAGCGACAAC
>NW_015662173.1:9802-17806 GCF_001515625.1 Sinocyclocheilus rhinocerous | reverse complement strand
TTCTGCAAGCGTCGGAGAAAAGGAGCACGTCTGATTTCGCTCCCTTGGTGAAGTGGCAAAGGGATCTCATTATAATATTACCGCCCCTTAATCTGTAAGTTTCCACCCACGGCGCCGTTATTGTGTTTTCGCAAGAGACAACGGTGTAAAAGTTTGAGCGAAGCATGCTAACTGTTCTGTCTTTGGCTGCACAGACGAGCACAGAACACTGTTTAGAGTCCCAGCCTCAGAGGAGACAACAGAGCAGTGCATTTATTGATTTATTTACTGTATATTGCTGCTGCCACACAGATCTAAAATAAACATGCGATTTATTTCCCAGCTGTTTACCTTCACAGACATAACCCACTGTTTTTTGTAACTCGTGTGTTTTTAACGTAAACTTGAACTTAGTTTAGTACTCACATGCTGTGACAGCCGCTTTCTGTCCGTGTGCTTCGGATGTGTGCGCTCAGAAAACCGTATATCAGAAGTTTAAACTCATATGGTTTAAAACGCATGATTTCAGCGCGATAAACATGATAATCAGAACCAAAACAGATGTTTTTAGCAGATACGAGCTGTAAAGGCGCAGCTCTATTCTGGAAAAGGGGGCGGGGAGCAGCAGCTCATTTGCATTTAAAGAGACAGGCCCGAAAAACAGCGTGTTTCTGCTTCCACTCAAAATAGGCATTTTCAAAATGATATAATACATGATCTGTGGAGTATTTTGAGCTGAAACTTCACAGACACATTCTGGGGACACCAGAGACTTATATTACATATTGTAAAAAGGGGCATAATATGTCTCCTTTAACACATTTTTAGGGCCCTATGAAATCTGTTGTATTAATTTTCCTGGATTTATGATTTAATTTTTAAATGTATTAATTAAAAACGGTTGTAGTGAAATAAAAGCAAAAACTAACAATTTATTTGAATAATGTTTTAAAATGCAATTATATAAAAATTGACCTTTTCTTGCAGACTTCATCGAATATTATTTTGCGCTTTACATTCAAACACTAGTCCATATCACAATATGATTAATCTGTGACATTTTGCGTTATACAGTAACTTCTATGGATTCCATGATTCTAATAATTCTGATGGAAATCATAGAACCCTAGATTTACTTCAGGCACTAAAGAGTTATTATTAGTATGCCTGAGGGGTCAAGGCTTTCTAGAGTTTTCACTGGACGTCATATAAGGTCTGCAGTTTATTCTAGAGTCTGTCTGACATGTAAAGCTAGTATTGTTCCTGTGTGGAGTTCAATAGGAATGCTGGCGGCTGGCTTTCTCCAGGTATCACACACACACACACACACACACACACACGCACACACAAGCATTAGTCAAGCGGAGGCCTGCTCTCAGGCAGTGTGCAGCTGTTTGTGAGCATTAGTCATTTTTCGTAGGAGAATGAAGAAGAACGATCATATCAGTTCTCTCCCCTTTGTTACTCGTGCTTGCGATTTTACCAAATAATAATCTTTAGTTTCAGGGCTGATATTTTAAGTTATTACTACGTGGATATCATCAGAATATATTCTTACATAGAGAAGAGTCTATTTTTAATATATTCCTAATGCTAACCTTATAAAGCAGGGAGAATCTCACAGAACCTGTCTGTTCAAGGATATAATTAGTTTTTTGAATGACCAGGAATGGATTGCAATGCCGTTGGTACGGTTTGAGGTGTAACGTATTATGTCTAACCCCATCACAAACCACGTCTTTGGCCTCAAACCGTATTAAATGTAATTGGCATGAGCATAATGGACATCAAAGACAGACAGTTATGATTATGGCCAGCTATAAGCAGCATCTCCAGCCATGAAACCTTTGTCAATCTCTCTATTTGTTATTGAAGACGTTTCAGCGAGTTTTGTTTGTGTGTATATTTATGTTTGCTTTGCAGGGAGCAGCATTTGCGTTCACTGTGCGGTCTAATTGACTCTGAATGGCGAATGCATTATTTATGAACTGCGCTGAGTGTTTGTTTCGTAGGTCTTCCAGACAATGTTCAGCCCACTAAAGAGTTAATTTACATCTCAGAAGAGCCCGCTAATGATTCAGGATTTCATTTAAAACGCCATCTTTTCCTGTCTGTTCTCTCTTTTTTGAGCTGCAAGGCTTCATTTTCTCTTATCTACTCGTGGATAGTAAGGTCTACTGTGAATAATCATTGCTGTAATTCATGTTTATTTTGGACTCGGGGGATGTGATATTAATAACCCAGTCCCACTCTTCAAAAACACTTCAGATGCCATTTTACCGCGGCTCTGCATTTGCATATACTGCTTCTGCTTTCCACAGTCGGTTTCGTAGCTCTGAGGATGCAAGACAAAACCACAAAGAGTCCTGCAGGATCAGTATAACTCTGTCTTTGTAGAAAGATTTTTATCTCCAGATCAACAAAACAATATTTAAAAATAATAAGAAAAGTAATTAGATTTACTTTTGACAAGTTGCCAAAAATGATCTCTTTTTGCATTTCCTGTTATGCTCATAATGTAATGCAGTATTTTTTTTTCTTGTACAGTTAAAATTACTAAAATATTTAACATCATGATTAAATTTTATGCACTCAAACAAATGAAATAAATGTGCATGAATGAATCATTCGTGGTAAGACCAGTAGCATGCATTAATTTGACCTGTTTGCATATATATTTGCTAACTAACATAGATCCAAAAGAGGCCAATGCATGAAGCTTTGCGTGTCACACAGCCTGGGACAGAGATGTTTGGAGTGACAGAAGATTCCCCTCCTGGATCAAGCTCTTTCCGCACATTGGGAGCCAGCCCAACTGCAGTGTTTTCCACTCGAGGTGGTTTCCCGCGGCAGATGTGGCGTCTCTGTGGGCTTCAGCTCTCACACCAGGCCCAGATACACCGACACATCACACATTCACTGTGCAAACAGCTGCTGTTCACTCAAAACACACAAAAGAATCCAGACTCCAAATGTTTAAAACTAATACTACCTGTATATGGAGTTCATGCATTACAGAGAATGAATAAGCTCTCATCCCATCAGAATATGGGCCTCTGAATGGGACTTTATAAATAATAAATCAAAGCAGATGGAGATACAGAGAGTGGAGCCATTTAGTATTTCATCTTCTAGAACAGAGCGGCAGTGTTTTTGCTCCCTGAAATATGATGCTCTTTTATATTGCTCTCCTTCACAGTTCACACTAATCTATTGTCTGTATGAGAGAGGTCGTGTGTAGTACATTTAAGAAACGTTCATGGAATCTGCATGTTCATGTTGCTCATGTTTCTTCTTTTGTAGGGAAATGAGGCAAGTTATCCCCTGGAAATGTGCTCGCATTGTAAGTATCGTTACATTTCTAGCTATTTTGCATACAAAACTTCTATTTGCTAAAATGCTGATCAAACCTAGATGGCGACTGAAGCGTGATCACTCATACTTGCTAGTCGTCAAACAGATATGAATAGATGAAGTAAAGCTCGTCTCCAGAGATGCCGAGGCTTATTTTGAGCTCTGAAACTTTTCAATTAGTTTTGCTTCCCTCTGATGTGTGCGAATGTTTAACGAATGCGTCTGCGGAGGGCCATGGAGTCTGACACGCTCAAGAGTTAGTCAGTCTTTGTCAAATCTTACCATTGTGTGCCATATTAATGATAACTCATGCAAATGACACAGCATTCGGCACCAGATCTCTGACAGAGGAACAGAGAACGACACTAAGAGCCATAGCTGGGAATCAGCAGCTCTGTGCACATGAGCTCCAGTGCAGCTGTTAATGAGCTGTGAGGATCAGGCGCCCGTGGGGCTCGACCCGCTCTCAGTCTTACTTCACTTCACCACATCGTGTGAAGAGCTCTGCTAGGATTAGGGTAGCTTGGGTAACTGCACACACAGGTTAGTGTGCGTGTGTGTGGATGCCAGGTACATCCAAGATGTTACGTGCAGTTTTAAGTTTGGTGCACATACGGCCACTTTTCAAACTGCAGCGCGGAGTGCGAGTGAGCGTGATCATTTCTCTTTACTGCTAGTTTTAACGTGAAATAAACATGAATGAACATCTCATGCCTCATGTAATTGCTCAATCAGTGTTGCAACTGCGGAAAGATGGCAATAAAACAGCTTGTAAACAAAATGTCACGTAGCATTTAATTTACCTCAGGCATGTCATCAGTGTCCACAGCTCGTTAGTTCACCTGAGAAATGAAGTCTAGACAAGAGCACTTCGCCAAATATTAAACTATATACTATTTACCTGCTATAACATCTCTGTAATGATGTCTTAATTAGGCTATTTAATTTATGTTTAAATCAATCTGTTGTAGGGCTGCACAATTAATCTAATTTCTAATCAGGAAAGAAAGCCCCCAAAAACTAATAAACCAGATATGATTTCGGGCATGGTATTAGAAAAAGACAAATGCTATAGCATCATGGCAAACAGGATTAAGAGCCCAGTGTATCTCAGAAACAGCAAATAATATACACATAGTGTCAAAAAAATATATATTTTAAAGGGACACTTGTGGCTTCCTGTTCAAAATAAGTGTTTTATAGCCTGGTATCATGGGAGAGTTTTCCATTAAGAACATTTTATTCTGTAGTTCTTCAGAAAACCATCTGGCCTATTCTGTGTTAAAGAACACAGACACACTGATCTGAAGTATCTATAATGAGACATCAAACACTTTTATAATCTCAAAATGACTAATAGCTAATACAAGATGCAAAGAATGTAATCACATACTCATTGTCTAGAACAATACTGAATACTGTGTAGGGCTGCACAATTAATCTAATTTCTAATCGCGATTACAATTATGGATGACACAATTACGTAATCGTTCAAAGTCCACGTTATTCTGCGTGCTTAAGATGCGTTTTTTTTCTTTCTACATGTCATCTTAAGGGTTTTTCCCATTATTTTAGTTTTAGTTTTAGTATAACATTATAATACCATTCATATTTTTACTTTTTTATAATTTAAAGAAGAAACCAATCCGATGTATATTTGACATTTGAGGCTTAATACTATAGAAAAGCACTAAAGGTTTTTCAGTTAGAGTGTTTTCAGCTTGTTTATTTTCATATAAAACTACGGCATGCAGTTGCATCAAACAATAGTATAAACATCATTCAACGTAAATTGTGATTATCGGAATTAATAATCGCAATTACAATTTCAAGGGAATAATCGACAATTATGATTTTTGTCATAATCGTGCAGCCCTAATCTGTTGTAAAGCAAGTTATGCCAGCCACTGTGTAAATGAATGCATTTCAACAACAAATATAAATTTTATAATTTAGAAGTTAATTTAAAAACTCCATTATGTGCAATTTACATGTTTGCATACATTTTTAAGTTAAGTGTGTTGATTATTATATTTAAATATAAATAGTAATTAAATGTAAGTTTGGACTCTGTTGTTAATTGTAACCTTATAGTAATGTAAAAGGGAGGTACATACCAAATGTCAAATATACTGTGTGTAAATAAGGCTCATGTAGATTTATTCCATTAAGGTCACAAAAAGTGCCAAAAAATATTGCATATATATATATTTGTTTGATTGAGATCCACAAGCCTGCATATTTTTGTGTATGTCCTGGTGTTTGGTGCTATGCTTTTTGTCACATTTTTTATTTTAAGCTAAAATGTTACCATGGGCGAGTTTTGTTTGATTCATACATAAACCAACAGAACTAGAAGAAAGTCTGCTGAAGTACAATGCACCGTCTTCAAGTAATCTATTGAACACTTTATACTCGTGTGATAGATTAGAGTTCATTTTTGAGAGCTGGCGGCCTGCTCATGCAATTGACCTACTTACAGGAGCGTATGTGGAGTAATGTGTGTCATACTAGCATGTGGCAGAGGCCGTCAGCATCCCAAACTGTCTGTGAGCGCTCAAAATACACCCGGCCCCGTGTTGCTGGGGGTTTCCCTCAGGGCGCTTTTGGGGGCTTCTTATGAGCTCACGGCTAAAAATAAGAGCTCTTCAGGTCTTGCCCAGCAGTCATTAATAGGGTGATGTCAGGCTTTGGCCGTCGGTGACGAGAGTCACGTTGATGGATCTGAAACGAGCTGTCTGTCGTACATGAGGAGAAGCTCAGTGAGCAGCACATTCCAGCGCTCAGACTTTATTCATACGTCCATCCAGCTGCAGTCTGTGCTGATGATGATGAAACCGAGTTATTATTGAAGCTCGAGTATGAAATATCACCTCTGGGCAAAGCAAAGCCTTCTAATACTCATGAGAAGCTTAGTTAATTTAGTTGTTTTTCATTTTATTCATTCATTTTAAGGAGCAAACTAATCATCTGGATAACTTAATTAGAAATGCTTAATTATTCACAAACATGGATGAGACCATATTTTCTAGTACCTATTAAAAAGTATGAATACTATTGCTACTTGTGGGTGCTTGATTTAATTAATTTGGTGGATGAATGAGTTTTATTGGCTAATGTCACACCGGTGGTCTTGTATGGAAACCTGCTTCCACCACTGAATAAAAAATAAAACAAGAGAATTGCAACTATTTATCTCTCAATTCTGACTTTTTTTCCTCGCAATTGTATGATATAAACTCACTGTTCTGCGAAATAGTCACAATTCTGATAAAAAAGAAAAAAAATCAGAATTGTGAGATATAAACTCGCAATTGTAAGAAAATAGTCTATTTTTTCCCTCAGAATCAGACTATATAAACCGGATAGTTCCGGTGCTTGATTCTGATTGGCTGAGCCGCGTTCGAAGCTGTTGTAAATTACTCTACAAACATACACCTTTGTTTACTTCTGTGTGTTGCTCGGCAACCACTTTGTTGGAACCACAACTGATTCTGAGGAACTACATTGTTTGGTGGAAGAATACTGTTTTTATTAATATCATTACACTTTATTTGCTGTTCTATTCTGTGAAACCTTACTACGTATATGGAATATACGCTTCGCCTCGTACCTAACAATGCCGCTTAGCTGTTATAAATTCACTGTAAACCACGGCTTCACGGGGCTTATTGCTTTATTATAACTCGCAATTGTAAAATCTGATTTGAAAGTGTACATGAGCAGCAGAAACAGCCAGCTATTTCATTTCGGCTTCTCTCTAAACTGTGAGCAGAAGCAGTTTTCAGCCCTATCCTCTGTGAGCTCCAGCGCTGGTTCTGCGTGAGACTCGTGGCTCTGCGGCTGACGGTTTGTGTTTGAGCCGCTCCGATCGCTCCGAGACTCGTCTGTGATCGCAGCGCTGCGAGGCGGCAGATTTAAATGTGCCCCATCTGTACAAACACCATTCATCATTACTGGCCGTGTTTTTGAAATCCAGTGCGATTTGGCAGCGAGATTATTTTCTCTAAGCTTTAAAGTTATGTTTAACGCCACAAAGTGGTAAGCATTAAAAACACCAGAGGAATTCGAGGTTGAGGCGCGTTAACGGCGCCAGAAGTTATGAAAGCATTTGGCCGGTTCTTACAGTTCCTGATTTTGTCCTGAGATCCAGCGAGGACTCGAAAGTTCAATCATCTGTCTGAACTGAGCTGAATACTGACAATGCTGTCTTTTAGCACTGCTTTACAGAACATAGTTGAGTTTCCATCATTGATTTTGCTTAGGGATGGTAGATATGGCCTACATACATATATATGTGACCCTGCAGCACAAAAGCAGTGTTAAGTCGCTGGGGTATATTTGTAGCAATAGCCAACAATACATTGTATGGGTCAAAATTATACATTTTTCTTTTATGCTAAAAATCATTAGGATATTAAGTAAAGATCATGTTCCATGAAGATATTTAGTAAATTTCCTACCGTAAATATATCAAAACTTAATTTTTGATTAGTAATATGCATTGCTAAGAACTTCATCTGAACAACTTTAAAGATGATTTTCTCAATATTTAGATTTTTTTGCACCCTCAGATTCCAGATTTTCAAATAGTTGTATCTCGGCCAAATATTGTCCTATCCTAACAAACCACACATCAACGGAAAGCTTATTTATTCAGCTTTCAGAGGA
>NW_015662173.1:0-9741 GCF_001515625.1 Sinocyclocheilus rhinocerous | reverse complement strand
TGTGTGTGTGTGTGTCTGTCTGTGCGCGTGTGTGTGTGTGTGTGTGTGTGTGTGTGTCTGTCTGTGCGTATGTGTGTGTGTTGTAGGTGGTGAAGCTGCTGAACACCAAGCGTTCTCAGGCCGTGGGGATCCTGATGTCCAGTTTACATCTCGACATGAAGGACATTCAGCACGGTCAGAACCGTCTGTCTTTTTCTCCTCTAATGCACAGCTTTCTGTTATTCTGCCTCTTCATATTGTTGTAAGATTGAACATGAAGCCCTTCTGCACTGACTCTGATCCAGATGTGTGCTTGTAAATCTGATTCACTGCATTCTTACCATGTATTTACTCTGTAGTCAGAGTTAAATGTTTGTTGGTGTTTGACGGTGGTTTGCGGCTCTGGTGGACCCTGAACGTGAACCTCCTCTGAACAAACTCAGGCATTCAGATCACTGCTGCACTTGTTTTTATAAATATCTTCCTTCAAAGATGATTTGAGGAATCAATCGTGCTGCAGGGCACCCACTTAAAATAAACTATTTTTAATGACGTGAGGCCAGATTTACAGGTTGTTTTAGATATTTTAAGATTTTAGAACATTTATAAAACTTTATTATAAAGCGGGTAGTTCCGGTGCTTGATTCTGATTGGTTGAGCCGCGTTCGAAGCTGTTGTAAATTACTCTACAAACATACACCTTTGTTTACTTCTGTGTGTTGCTCGGCAACCACTTTGTTGGAACCACAACTGATTCTGAGGAACTACATTGTTTGGTGGAAGAATACTGTTTTTATTAATATCATTACACTTTATTTGCTGTTTTATTCTGTGAAACCTTACTACGTATATGGAATATACGATTCGCCTCGTACCTAACAATGCCGCTTAGCTGTTATAAATTCACTGTAAACCACGGCTTCACGGGGCTTATTGCTTTATTATAACTCGCAATTGTACGTTTATATCCTACTGCAATTCTGAGAAAAGTAGTCAGAATTGTGAGAAAGAACTTCAGAACTTCGAGATACAAACTCGCAATTGCGAGAACAAATCAGAATCGCAATTCCCGCAATTGCAGGTTTATATCACGCAATTCTGACTTTATAACTCGCAGTTCTAAAAAAAAAAGATCAGAATTGCGAAAAAAGAGAATTGTGAGATAAAAAGTTGCAATTACTTTTTATTTTATTTTTTATTTTTTTTATTCAGTGGCGGAAACAAGCTTCCATAGTCTTGTATTCCCTGATGAAGACAGTTGTGTTAGTTTGTAATATTTAATATTTAATGTCAATGTCTTTTTTTTGTTTTACTCATCATCAGTTTTGCATTCAGTACATATAATGTGCTCTCTCACATCATTCGCTCAGTGAAGGTCACTGTACTAATGGATCGATAGTTTGACCTCCTGCGATTGTCACACTTTTAACAGAGTCCTCACAGTTGCAATTCTAAATTTGCTCAATTGTAAGTTATAAAGTTCAGTTCTGAGGAAAAAAGACTTACAGTTTTCTTACAATTATCAGTTTATATCTTGCAATTCTGAGAAATAAAAAAGTCAGAATTGTGAGATGTAAATTTGCAATTCCAAGAAAAAATGTCAGAATTGTGAGATAACATTTCCAAATTACCTTTTTTTTTTTTATTCAGTGGCGGAAACAAGCTTCCATAGTCTTGTATTCCCTGATGAAGACAGTTGTGTTAGTTTGTAATATTTAATATTTAATGTCAATGTCTTTTTTTTGTTTTACTCATCATCAGTTTTGCATTCAGTACATATAATGTGCTCTCTCACATCATTCACTCAGTGAAGGTCACTGTACTAATGGATCGATAGTTTGACCTCCTGCGATTGTCACACTTTTAACAGAGTCCTAACAGTCACTTCAGTGGTTGTAATTGCGTTAATTACAATTGAGCTAATGCTGGTGATTCATCATCGCCACTGATCTGAACGCAGAGTTAATGGATGTGCATGTATTAGTGTTATTATCATGGTCTTCATGATCCACACACCTGTAGTTGCCTGGCAACACAAGTCAGTTAAACTAGAATAACTCATTTAAACAGGTGAGATCATCTCACAGCTGAATCTGATCATCAGAAGTGATCAGCGCTGAAATAACAGCAATCAAATTAAAAAGGCACATAATATCTTGGATGTACCTGGCATCTACACTATCACTCAGAAGTTTGGGGACAGCAAGGTTTTTTGTATGGTTTCGAAAGACGTCTTGCTCAAAAAATGAACTAAGCCAGCGAACATCATTCATATTATTTTGGTTTAGGTACCCAGTATTTTTTAAAAATTACAAATGCAATGAACACACAGGTATTGGTACTCGGTATCAGCAAGTACAAAAAATAAAAATAAAAGTAGAGATCGACCGATATATATCAATTGACCGATATTTAAGCATTTTACCATAATCGGTTATCGGTTTTGTAATATCGGATTCACCGATAAACGCCGCCATCTTGTGGGTGTTTTGAGAATTGTGCGCAGAATCGCCATTGCAGTTGGTTTAGGTACCCAGTATTTTAAAAAAAATTACAAATGCAATGAACACACAGGTATTGGTACTCGGTATCAGCAAGTACAAAAAATAAAAATAAAAGTAGAGATCGACCGATATATATCAATTGACCGATATTTAAGCATTTTACCATAATCGGTTATCGGTTTTGTAATATCGGATTCACCGATAAACGCCGCCATCTTGTGGGTGTTTTGAGAATTGTGCTCAGAATCGCCATTGCAGCACGGCGTCTGAGGGGAGACGAGACAACAACAACAGCGTGCATAGGTAAAGCATACGTACTTGCTTTGCTGTAATTAGTAAACTTCATAACAGCCATTAATGCACATATTAGATGTGTTACATAAATGCCTGAAATGTAGCTAGTTTATGCAGCTTGTCTCTAAGAAATAGAGACAAACTCACTGAGTCAAGTAAGATAATCCGTTAAGTCCTGTCCCAATAAAGACGTAACTTTGCCTGAATTAAATAATATACAGCCATGAATGAGCACATGTTGGAAATAAAAGCGCTGAATTTAATTCTCTCTCTGTTGTCTGTGTTCACTCAATGGGTTGATGCGGTTGATGCTCAGGAAATGCTCCAGCACGGCCACCGCATGTAACTTTAAAAAATATTCTCTTGTTTAAAACACCCTAAATTATATTAAAGGGGTCATATGATGCGATTTCATTTTTTCCTTTCTCTTTGGAGTGTTACAAGCTCTTGGTGCATAAAGAAGATCTGTAAAGTTGTAAAATGGCAACAGTTTAAAAGTAGCCCCAACAAGAGCTACCTGAGTCAGCTTTGACTGATCACAGGTCGAGAATTAGGAGAGATGACTGACAAAACCATGCTGGAGTATTTGCTGCTCAACAGATCCTGAGCTCACTGACAAATATCTGATCTTGTAAGATGTGCTCCTTTTACACAGAGTGCGTGTGATCGCAAAATCGAAAGTGAAAGTAAACTGCGCAAACGCTCATTCAAAAGAGATTTAAATACTCCGCATACTGAGAACGGCTCCCTGATGTGCCAAAATTATACACAATATTAGAATGTTTAAAGGAGGGGACATGAAAATCGCGGGAGCGAAACATGTTGCGGGAGCACACGGCAATGGTCAGAGATTCAGCGGGAGCGGGATTAAGAAAACAGCCGAATCCCGGACATTTTGGGCGATTAAGAAATCCCGGCCGGACGCATTTTTTTAGGTCCAAAAAAATGCAGTACCTAAAATGCAGTCTTGGTGACTTATTTTAAAAGCAATAAAAATCTAAATTATTACTGGCAGTGTATGAAAATACAGATATGTTGACGTGAGTCATGTTTTAGAGTTTGCAGTGGTGTAAAGAGTGATATTTTGATATTCAAGGCTCAGCAGTGCTATTAGGGATCCGCATATGAATCCGTAGGGATTCGGTACGGTGCGATGGGTAAACCTCTGTGTGTGGTGACCTGCGCGAGGCCAGCGGCAGCCAAGGATCCCGTCACGGGATGTGAGTGTGTCACGCTTCATTCATTTGCCAGCGTTTGATGCTATTTGTTGTGTTGTTTGGCTGACGCTCAGATAGAGGCTGGATTGGGTGGATCTGTGCTCAGACAGATGGCTGAGCACTGGTCACGTGTGCTAATGTTGTCCTTTTCTGTGTTTATTGTGTGTGTCTGGCGTTTTCTCTCGGTCCACGCCAGTCGATGCTGATGAGATTAAAAGGCTGGGAAAGAGGTTTAAGAAACTCGACCTAGATAACTCCGGATCCCTCAGCGTGGAGGAGTTCATGTCCTTGCCCGAGTTACAGCAGAATCCACTGGTGCAGAGAGTCATCGAGATATTCGACACGGACGGCAACGGAGAGGTGGACTTCAAAGGTGAGGAAACCACACGCATTGTTTATTTGAAAGCGGAAATCTTTCGTTAAATGTATCTCATGATAACAAGAGCGAGTCACATTTCACCGCAGAATCACCCTGTTTTAGGACCATGATTTTATTTTATTTTTTTATTTGCATTGTAACAATTTTTATGATGAGTAAGCACCTTTGATCTATTTCTAATAGACTGCATTCTTAAAGGTGGTTTTCATTAGTACAGTAAAATGACTTAAATTTCTATTTAATCTAAACCAGTATAAAGGCAGTACAACAAATAATACCATGACATATTAAATTAAGCTATTATGTATTTTACATTTTTGTAAAGGGAATTCGTTTTTTTTAATTTTTATTAAAGTAAGAATAATTGGGAATCTGGGGGCTATTATATTTATTTTATAATGTCATGAAATGTCATGCTATGATGCTAAATTTGAATGTTTCTTAAAATAGGCTGTTTTTATTCTTGTAATACATCATTTTTGATTGTTAGGTGAAATGGGGCCTACACGTGTTGATGAGTTTAGTGAAATTCATGTGTGATGCCATGTAATGATTTGAATGCATTGCATATTGAATTGAAGAATTTGTGTTTACTGAATGTTTTCTCTGAGCGCGCTGCATGCAAACACACATCATGTGTGCATGAACTCAAACTCAAACTTGCAGCTGTGAAATACTTCAACAAATGAGCTTAAAGTAGCTCAGACCTGTTGCATCACATACTGAAAAGAAGCCTTTTGTGTTGTTTTACCGAGAACATTCACATTCTCATGCTAATTCTGAAACCGTCCGACCGTTTGCAATTGAGAAGCTTAAAGACTGAAATATTGCGGGTGTCTTCACCCTTCAGCTTGTTCCTCCCATATTTTCCTCTTTTTTTTTAATCTGCTATCTCTCTCTATCTATATTCGATCTGCTAATATCCGTTCTGTGCACTCAATCTGAGCGCTCTCTTCTCTCTATCATTGCTAGACACACGTTTTTCAAATATTGCTTAGTGAACCTTTAATTATGCACCTTGTAATGCATTGCACAATCTCATGAATAATTGTAACCGCAGTTAATACATGATAACACTTACCAATTCATTATTACACTATGCATTTTAAATTTGGTTATAATTATTTATGACAAGATATAATGTATTACAACACACATTATGAACAATTATAATGCATTATAGCCTTTAATAACCCTGCATTATACATAAGGGCTTTAAGTAGTGTTAATGAACATCATATTTCAGCTAGTTGTCATTTTTTCATTTTAATTTAGGTTAACTTTTAACTAGAACTAAAACTGAAAAAAAAATAAAATAAAGACAACAACATTAATTTCCAGCAATATTGTCGACTTGATTGCACAGATACTAAATCAATGATGAACTGCCTTTAACTGAAAATTTTGTGTTTACTATTATCCTTTTGCATTATCGACACACTATTTTCCTGTTTAACACTCTGTATTGTGTCAAAGCGCTATATAAATAAAGGTGACTTGGCATTGCTAAACTGTAAGGAAAATGCACGTGTGTTTGTTGAGTTACTGGGTTAATGATGGGTTGTTTTGTGTGTGTAGAGTTCATAGAGGGCGTCTCTCAGTTCAGTGTGAAGGGCGATAAGGAGCAGAAACTGCGCTGTGAGTACAACACACTTCACCTCTGCTCTCACATCACACAGCATTCGACTCTTAGTCATCGTTCGCCGTTTTCCTGGATCCAGTCGCTTTTAGGATCTATGACATGGACAAGGACGGCTACATTTCCAACGGAGAGCTGTTCCAGGTGCTGAAGATGATGGTGGGCAACAATCTGAAGGACACTCAGCTGCAGCAGATAGTGGACAAGACCATCATCAACGCAGACAAGGACGGCGATGGGAGAATATCCTTCGAGGAGTTCTGTGCTGTAAGACCCTTTAAACTAAACACCAGATATTTATCTATGTTGAACAGCTTTTTTTTTTATAACTTTATTATTTTTAGAGGACATTAAATTATAGATGCACCATCTCATCGCGTCATGAGAGATATATTTGCACACTAGTTTGTAAAAGTTTGGGATTACATTAGACACATTTAAATGATCAAAGTGCAAGTAAAGGCATTCATAATGTTACAAAAGATTTCCATTTCAAATAAATGCTGTTCTTTTGAACTTTCTATTTCTCAAAGAATCCTGAAAGATAAAATGTATCAGTGTCCACAAACATATTAGGCAGCACAGCTGTTTTCAACTTTGATAATGATAATAAATGTATCAAATCAGAACATTATACTGATTTCTGAAGATCATGTGACTCTGAAGACTGGAGTAATGATGCTGAAAATACAGCTTTGATCTCAGGAATAAATTACATTTTGCAGTATATTCACATAAAACAGTTATTTTAAATTGTAATTATATTTCACAATATTACTGTTTTACTGCCTTGGTGAGCAGAAGAGACTTCTTTCAAAAACATAAATATTTATTATATTTAAATATTTAGGGAAATTCAGTCTATTATTATTTTGACTGGAAATTAAATTATAGGTGCGGTGCATATTTTAATGTTTAAACTCATGTCAGTTCACATCAGATGAAGACTCTGGTCACACGAGCAGCCTGATAAAAGCTGTTTTCCGTTTCGGTTTCTTGTTTCCGTCGTCAGGTCGTCGGAGGCCTGGATATACACAAGAAGATGGTGGTGGATGTGTGAGCGAGTCCATCTCCAGCAGATCCGCTTTCCTCTCCATCTCTGACGACCTGCTCAAGATATCCAGCAAATGCTCTCTGTGTGTATCAATGGAAGTATTTAAGCCACTTTTTGTCAAGCCAGCGTGTAAGTGTTACCGAACTGACTCCAGTCTGCTCGATAACCTGGTGTAGCACTTTATGGGCTTATGGACACTGAAAGAGCATCTCGGTTCAAGAGGAAAGAGTATTGGCTTGTCCATATTTATTTAGGTCTTTTTTTTTAAATATTTATTTGGTTTCGTCTTTTTTAAGATATGATATAATAGTATACGTAGGTATGACGTGCCAAGCAGAACTTGCAGAACAAAGCGCTCGCCACCATCCTGTGCAGAAGCTTGTTCGACCGCATGACGTAAAGAAGCAACGTTGGCTTCCTTCTGTTACACTTTGTGATATTACACTATTTATATCATTCTAGCATTTAACCATGTTTAATAAGTGTTTTGTATCAACCGTGATATAATGTTTATATTGTTATACAGTCCAGTAGATAATTACCAAGACACAAATGATTTGGTTTGCTTCACTAACACCAATATCTCCGTCTAAATGACCATCGCAGATGGAGCGGCACACGGCGATCACAACATCTATTTGGACGCTAGTGTCACGCTTACAATCAACGTCTGAATGCATGCATGACATCAATACGCAAAGCATCTAAACGCTTGTAAAATGGAGAGCATAATCGTTCCAACAAGACTAGAGCTTCAAATCAAAAACTCTGAATGTTTGCATGCATGACAGGAGCTGCAGCGTAACCAAATTCATCTCTGATCTCTGCATATGGATATTATACGTCAGTAATAATGCCAGCTCTGAGGCTTCTGCTGGGCTTGCTTTGACTAGTTCCTCCTTGCATGATTACGTTCAACTATTCCAATGGTTTACTGTGAACTCTATATCCCATATCAAAAGAACCATGACATGCATTGCATAAGTTGCCAAATCAGATTCAAACAGACGTATATTGTTTTCAGATTCGGCTCGCATCATTTGTCCATTTGTTTTCGTAAATGCAGATTTAACAAGTTACTCGCGCTTCAAGAAAATGGGTTTGGCTGCAGCTTTTGGTGAATGAAAGCGTGTCTCATACGAAGACACATGAAGCTCGTCAGTTATGGGATGTCTATTCTGCATGCTGCATCAAATCAACTATTATGGGATATATGGACTGCTTGATACAATAAACATGTCAAACTTGACTTATTGGATCCACACGCGTCTGATTTCAATTCATGAAGTGTTTATTATGTGAAGCTCCACTGCTCAGTCACTGTATCGTCACGCTAATACGGCACTAATAATGTAAACGGTTATTTCCGCATCAGTCCGTGAGCTGTGTGTTAAAACCTCTCGGCTGCGCGGCTCGCCACCGCCCGGATGTTGCCATACACCTTTGATGGAGGACTTCCTGTGAAAGTTACATGAAGCAGAAATATTTCCTCTTATTTTGGCTAGTTCTTCATTCAGATGCATACATTAGAAATGTAATTTTCACTAACCGAGAATCAGGTTGCATATCGCTGTTCGTGCCATTTTGATGTTCTGGAAAGATCCCAAAATATGAACCTTCCTGTATAGAGAAAAACAAATATAAATGAAAATCAACTGTGCATTCAGTCACATAAAGTCGTGGTCACTATATATCAAAAAACTTAACTTATGGCTTGGTAGCTCTGCGTTTCTGTTGCACTTATTTTTAATATTAAAAAAAAATTTGAAATGTAATGACACCTGTACATTTTTGGCTAAATAAAAAGTGCATTAAAATATTGCAATATATTTCAAACCTTTAAATAAACAAATACATTGTGAATATTCATCATATCACCAGCCCCAATTAAACACGGAGACATTTTACATTTCTAGTGGGAATTCATCAATGAAAGATTGGAAGGTTTTCCACGCGAGCGGTCCTGTATGTCGAGTGCACTCACGTGTCTGCGAGCACAATCCTGGTTTTGGTCACGTTCTCAATGGTGAACTTGGTTTTTCCTCCTTTCCCTGCTATCCTGCCGATGGCTCTGGATAAGTGATCTCCTTTCAGAGGTTTAACTGCAAACACACGCACAGAAACATCAGCGCCTGGACAAAACTCACTCTTGTGAAGTGGCTGAGGTTAAAGACTCACCGTCTGTGACTTCAAACGTTTCCAGAAACAGCTCGTCTAATCTGATCAGAGCCAGAGCATCCTGTGCAGTGACACACATTATGACATTACTGCACCATCTCTGAATAATGAGACCATATAAGAATAATAGTAAACTACTGAAAGAAAGGGCTGGGTAATATAACAAAATAAAATACATATATATATATATAATTATTTTTTCAGTTTTCTGATGACAGTCAATGTATCTTTACATTTATGCACACTAATTTGTAAAGGTTTGGGATTATTGGGGGTACTTTTATTCATCAAAGACTCATTTAAATGATCAAAAGTGACATTATAGACATTATTCTACTTCAAATAAATGCTGTTCTTTTGAACATTCTGTCCATCAAAGAATCCTGAAAAATAAAATGCATCACCGTTTCCACAAGAATATTGGGCAGTTTTCAACATTGATAATAATCAGAAATAGGGATGCACGATATTGGATTTTTGCCGATATGCCGATATTT
>NW_015662172.1:350-1346 GCF_001515625.1 Sinocyclocheilus rhinocerous | reverse complement strand
TTACCTATATTGTCACAGCAATATTTACATCGTTTCATGCCTCATGTCACTCTGCACTGCCTGCCTTCTCACATAAAAACATAATTTAAACTTGAATCAATATTAAATTTCCATTAATGCATTTATGCATTTATTAATTTGCTAAATAGTTACATAATAAGTCTAATACATTCAATCACTTTGCATTATAGTATTAATCACCCTCTAAGGGTTTATTTTGCAAGAAAACAATTTAGTTTGTTATCCCTTACATATATATTGTAAATATGTTATACTGTATGTCCTCTAGCTGTACAGAGGTATAATAAACTGTCTAGATTTTTTTTTCTCTAAAACGTACTTAGTGGACAGAAATACCCAGAATGTTTCCTTTAAGAGTATAAAAGCTGTTCTGTTGTTAAACCTTGATTTTGTGTATAGTTTATAAGGGGATTAAAAGCCCACAGCATGCTCCGTGAAACCTTTCTGTCTGCTGTTATAAAGCAGAGCCTGTGGAGATGAATGAATGCTGTTCTCTGTTCACCCAGAGCCAGCAGCTGATTGCATCTCTCACTGCATGCTCTTTCACATTAAGAGTGAGAGCATGGCATGTCTGTAATGGACTAATGCCAGACAAAGGAAACCCCATCACTCCTTTCTCCTAGACTCTCACAAAGATATTTTCATGCATGAGTCTTTGTTCACCTGCAAGGGATCCATAGATCTCTGTTTTGAAGAAGGCTTCAAAACAGAGTTTCAAATTTTCCTTTCTCTTTGGAGTGTTACAAGCTGTTAGTGCATAGATAAGATCCCTAAAGTTGCAAAGACTAAAGTCTCAAACCCAAAGAGATGTTCTTTATAAAAGTTAAGACTCGTCCACACCCTACTAAAACGCCTCGTTTAAAAACGCCCCCTCATGTCTACGTCACTGTGTGGGAAGATTTGCCTAACACCGCCCAAATGTTAGAAAGAAGGCGTAACTTTTATTCTCGCTGTAGTATTGTTGTTGCCGCCGCT
>NW_015662172.1:0-141 GCF_001515625.1 Sinocyclocheilus rhinocerous | reverse complement strand
GACGAAGCGGAGTCCAGCCCGGGGTCGTCACATGTGGTTGCCGCAAGCCCGCCGGCCGCTCCTTCGTAGAATCCGCCGGCTGCGCCATTCTCAAGCCCGCTGGCCGCCACTCACTCTAGCCCGCCGTGTGTGACGCTGTGT
>NW_015662171.1:0-429 GCF_001515625.1 Sinocyclocheilus rhinocerous | reverse complement strand
ACATGTACGAAAATTGGTACACTCATGTAACACACCAATACCTACGAAAAAGTGTCTTGGAGCAAAATCCGAAAGCCCACAGGAAGTTGGTTATTTTAAATTTTCTCTGCAAATTTTGCTAATTTTGGCCATTTTCAGATGTTGTATTTTAACAAACTCCTCCTAGAGATTAATTCAGATGAACACCAAAGTTGTTCAGTATAATCTAAAGGCCTTTGCGATGGTAAATTGCGAAGATCTTGAGTTTTCGTTGAAGGGTGTGTCCGTGGCGGCCTGACAAATTTTCGATGTTTCGCCATGAAAAAGGAAGTTGCTTTAACTCAGACATGCAATGTCCAATCTGCCCCAAACTTCACATGTTTGATAAGACTCCTCTCCTGAACCGATCTACATGCCCATATTCAGTTATAGTCATAGCGCCACCTGCTG
>NW_015662170.1:769-863 GCF_001515625.1 Sinocyclocheilus rhinocerous | reverse complement strand
GCTAAGGAGAAAATGTAGAACATGAAAAATTGGAAAAACAGCTTATTGAAAAGCGTTTACAGTTTAAAAGCAAATAGAAAGTCCTATTTTTTTA
>NW_015662170.1:0-586 GCF_001515625.1 Sinocyclocheilus rhinocerous | reverse complement strand
TATCCAGTGTTGGGAGTAACGCATTACAAAAGTAATAATATTACAGTAGTATATAACATATAGCTGTAATGCAGTAATATAACGCATTACTAATAAAATTTGGGTAATATTATTACTCGTTACAACAACATATTTTAACTCAAAATTAAGTGGTGAATTTACCAACACCGCAAAACAGCACTAGAGAAAAAAATCCACGGGTAAAATAGTCTGTCTATTTCTTGTTGCTGGAATTAGATGGTTGAGATGACTGCAGAGACGGATTCTACATTTGTGAGATGGACACACTCCTGTTATCTTCAGTTCATCAGAGAAAAGGATAAGAATGCATAGTCAGGTGCAATATGTGCGACACCAAACTCTCAACATGGGGAAATAGCACGAGTAAAACCTGGAAACACCTGGACTGGTGCCTCTAACACTGAGCTATCGGAGAGAGCTCAGTGTAGGAGAAGAGAAAAAAGACGGCGGACGAGCGCAGACAAGCAACAAAAATTAAGTTTAACTAAAAATAACAAAATCTGTTTTTATAAAATCATAACCTATATATAAAATTAATAAATGTGCGAAATATTTGACTTAAATA
>NW_015662169.1:5121-8778 GCF_001515625.1 Sinocyclocheilus rhinocerous | reverse complement strand
CTCACACTGGGGGCTCAGCTAGAATATTTTAAACTCACGTGCGAATGGGTGAAAGGGGGAGATCGAGAAATCACAGATGCATTCAACGCCATGCATCCAGACCTAAGAGCCCAGCTAGCTGAGTATCAGAATAAATTTTCCTTTAATCCGCCTCACGCACCACATTTTGGAGGCTCTTGGGAGAGAGAAATTCAGTGCATTAAAGCTGCCCTAAATGTTACTCTGAATTCACAAACTGTACTTTTTGTACTGACCACAGTCCTTGTGGAAATTAAGGATTTTAAATTCTAAACCTTTGGGTTATGTATCCACTGATGTGGCCGACCTTGACTATGTGCGTGCATCAAGTGTAAGTTGCCACTTTGTATTTCATAAGAGGAGATATATTGTTTGTGCTAGATGAATTGTTTGTACAGATTGTTGGTTGAGGAATTTTAATCTTTATATCCATGGATACTGTTTGTTGTATGTTTGAATACTGGGTCGTTTGATGTCATTGAAACCTTGGTAATTTATGATGATTGTTTAATAAGAGGAATTTGTGGTTACATGAGCAGCAATATATTAGTGTTCGATGATTTAGATTTGTAACTGATGTTGTTGTTGTTATTCCTTCTTTATAGTAACCACACCTTGATCCACATGTTGAGCCATCAATAAAGTGATTAATGGATTCTTTGTGCGTTCTCATCGATGCCCCACAGCGATTATAATTTTACCCAGCTTCCATGAAACTTCAAAACAGTTATATTTATTGTTGAGAGATGTTCAGCTGTCCATCTGTGTAGTTTCTTAATTATAATTGGTAAGAATGTATTGATCTGTGAGGGGATTAACTGTGAGGTTCATAGTTGCAGAACAGGAAGAAGCTCTTCACCTGCAAACTAAGCACAGATCAAACAATGCAAGATGTTTGTCCACGGATCAAATCACACTTCAGACCGCAGCAGGTTTCAGTTTGACTCTGTTGAGCTGTGTCACACTCAGTACAACAGACAAAGAGAGATTACTTTTTCCCCCCCTTTTCTTTTACCCCCCTTTTTTGTTACCATTTGTAACAATTAAATTATAAAACCATTTTAAAAACATGAGATTTATTTTGAATTTTACATTGACTAATCTAATTTTACAATTTTCCACTCTTCTTCTTTAACATTAAATTGTAAGAAAACTAAATATCATATATTATAATTGATACTTGTTAAATGATAAAACTGAAGAATGGGTTCCACTATTAAAACCAATTAAAGTCTGAATAAGTGCCAGAAGATCATTTATAAATTATATATCATGTGAAAAGAGTGTATGCATTTGACACACTAGGAGAGTCAAGCTCTATTTGTGGGAGGATTCACACAACACACGAAGAGACTGAGTCTCTAGATTTCACTGAACAACTGAAGAAAATGGTTTGCACTTTTGTTTTGTTCTCTTTGTGCTGGTGGTGTTTGACTGGTAAGTTTTAAATCATGTTTATGGCTTTATTTGTTCCTGTTTCAGATAAATAAAGCTGCTGCTACTGTTCAAATTACAAGACATTAATTTGCTGTTCTTTTCAGATACATCAAATCATTATGATTGTGAGGTATTAGTTATCACAACAATGTACAGATTGAGATGTCAGTTCCAATTTAGATACAAAGCTAGAACTGATGTCTGGTTCTGTAAACCAACAAAAGTCTTCATTTGTTCCTGTTTGTTCATCAGGCGTGTTTGGTGAGTCAGTGATGGAGGGAGATTCTGTCACTTTACACACTGATGCTACTGCAATACATGAGGATGAAGACATACTGTGGAAATATGGATATAAAAAGTCTCTCATAGCTCAAATCAAGAGAGAGAACCAAATCTTCCCTGATGAGAGATTCAGAGACAGACTGAAGCTGAACAGACAGACTGGATCTCTGAACATCACAAACATCACAACTAAACATGCTGGACTCTATGAAGTAAAGATTAGTGGAGCAAGACGGTCAACAAAAACATTCAATGTTTCTGTCTATGGTGAGTAAAAAGCTTATTTGTTCTTGTTTTATTAACACAATATATCAGATTAACTAAAAGTTAAGCTCAATCAACAGCATTATGTTGATATAAAAAAATAATAATAATTCATTTCCATTGTAAGTGTCACATTTTGGCAAATGGATATTGTTTTCTTCTGGTAATCATTAAATGTAATAATTAAATTAATCATTAAATGTAAGCAGTAAATGATGCTTAAATGCTCAACTGAGCTTATCTTGTACTGAACCTCTAAAATGTCTTTAACTACTTACAAATTGAAATGTTTAATAATTTTAAAGTTTGAGTTGATGGAAACACTCACTGACCGTCACACTACACTGAAAAGAAGATTGTTGACTAGATTTACCCATATTTCTAGTTTATTCTCATGTTTTCCAGCTCGTCTGCGCACACCTAACATTACCAGAGATTCTTCACAAAATCTTATAACATCATCTTCATCATCATCATCACAGGAGAATTGTTCATTGGTGTGTTCAGTGGTGAATGTGGGTCATGTGACTCTCTCCTGGTACAAAGGAAACAGTTTATTGTCCAGCATCAGTGTGTCTGATCTCAGCATCAGTCTCTCTCTACCTCTGGAGGTGGAATATCAGGATAAAAACACCTACAGCTGTGTGCTCAACAATCCCATCAGCAACCAGACTCAATATCTCAATATCCCTCAAATCTGTCATATTCACTCAGGTACAATAGTGGTGATAATAATTATTATTTATTAAGCTGATCTCTGCTTTTAACATTAAAATATACAATCATTAAAGGGATTAGTTTACCCAAAAATGAAAATTAACCCATGATTTACTCGCCCTCAAGCCATCGACTTAATTCTTTCAGACGAATTCAATCGGAGTTATATTAAAAAAAGTCCTTGCTCTTCCAAGCTTTATAATGGCAGTGAATGGTGGTCGAGATTTTTAAGAAAAATTAAGTACATCCATCCATCATAAATAGTACTCCACACGGCTCTGGGGCTTAATAAAGGCCTTCTGAATCAATGTGTTTGTGTAAGAAAAACATCCATATTTGAAACTATATAAACTGTAATTTCTAGCTTCCACTAACTGTTCCAGCAGATGACGTTGACGTAGGCGTATCGTAAACTCTGGTGAGAATATGCTAATCTTTGGCAAGTTTTGTTGACAGCAAAGGAAAACCAGTCTCCTCTTGGCTTATATCGAAATCCTCCAACATTTTTCTTTACAATTCCTCATTTTGTACTTATAAATCGTGACCAGTGTTTTGCTTTGCTCTCTCCACTGCACTTCCACAATTGTAACTTCTCACCTGAGCTTACGCTACGCATATGGCTTGTCATCATATTGGCTTGATGGTGAGTAAATCATGGGGTAATTTTCATTTTTGAGTGAACTATCCCTTTAAGATCTAAATCTTGAGGTCAGATTAACAAACTCATTTTGTCCATTACAGATCAGAGCCTACCCTTGTTTTACATTTTGCTGATCTCTGCTGCTGGATCTCTTTGGATTGTATTTGCAGTTGTGATGTGCTGCAGGAAATGTAGAAAAACAGGTCAGGGATTCAATTATTACAATGAATACAATTAATGCATTTGAAACATTAAAAAACACACACGTATGTATGTATGTGTGTGAGTGTGTGTGTATA
>NW_015662169.1:3933-5072 GCF_001515625.1 Sinocyclocheilus rhinocerous | reverse complement strand
AATGAGACCTGTTTTCCGGGTTTGGTCAGGTGATGTTCGACATATACCCTATTACTAAGTACAAACATTAATTACAATTAATGTATTTGAAACATATACATACACACATACATACACATATATGTATGTATGTATATATAAATATATATATATTTATAAAGCTTCGTTGTTTTAACATATCTGTGTATTATTGTTAATGCAGTCAACACCCAGGAGGAAGGCAGAATGGATGCAGCATTGTGTAAACCAACAACAAGAAAAATGGTAAGATCATTACTGACTGTGTTGCAGTTAGTGTGGTTGACGTTTGCAGAATCAGATGGTCAGTGAACAGATGTGGGTGACCTGTGGCTGTGGGGAGCAGATCAAAATATGCGGTATAATCTGATATCTGCCAGCTCCACATTCACCCGTTCAAGTGATCACTGAGCAGGAAGCCAACATTGCGTAGTAGTGATGCCACATAATTTATTGGCTAGAAAGAACTGTCAATCTAGAAATAGGGTCCCAATGGAGACATCAAACCCTAAACTCACCCTGTTCTGAGTGTAACGTTTGGATTTGGAAGCGAGAATTTTAAACGACAATTTGAGAGAGCAAAACAGGAAAAAATTAAAGTGCAGTCCAAAAAAAAAAAAAGATTATATCTGCCTTCATAGTTTCAGAATTAAAGGGTTAGTTCACCCAAAAATGAAAATTAGCCCATAAATTACTCACCCTCAATCCTAGGTGTGTGTATATGACTTTCTTCTTTCAGACGAATCCAGTCGGAGTTATATTAAAAATTGTCTTTGATCTTTCAAGCTGTTTAATGGCACTCAGCGGGTGTTGCAGTGCTTCAGTCCAAAAGAAGTGAAATAAAAAAGCACCCATCCATTAAAAAAAAGTGTCTCACACGGCTCCGGGGGGTGAACAAAGGCATCCTGTAGCGAATCGATGCGTTTTTGTAAGAAAAATATCCATATTCAAAACGTAATAATCACTTGAATCTAGCTTGCGCTCACTGTTGTAAACGGAAGCAGCTCCGGGGGAATGACGCATGAGGTCGGCGTTGCGCATGTGCCGCTCAGAAGTGACGCGCGCGGAAACGCAGCGGAGAGATCAAAACAAAACAACGGTCACTAATTAGAAGTACAAAA
>NW_015662169.1:183-3559 GCF_001515625.1 Sinocyclocheilus rhinocerous | reverse complement strand
GTCTGAAAGAAGAAAGTCATATACACCTAGGATGACTTGAGGGTGAGTAATTTATGGACTAATTTTCATTTTTGGGTGAACTAACCCTTTAAGGTTATAGCAGCCATTGGTTGATTTGTAGACGAGCTGCAACAAGTATCTTTGCTGTTGCTTTTGTGTGAAAGACTATTCTCAGTGCAGGGATTGTCATGACAAAACTTCAGAATTAAAATAATCTGTTTGATAATTTACCTTAAAAAGTCATATGAAAAACTGCATGACTGATGTCCATGCTAGCATCTGTTCTGTTGTAGCAGTTCCTAGAGGGCCACTGTCCTGCAGAGTTTAGCTCCAATCCTAATTAAATCCGCTTGAACCAGATAAGGTCTTCAGACTCACTAGAAACTATAGGCAAGTGTGTTGAGGCTGGTTGGAGCTAAACTCTGCAGGAGACTGACCCTTTTCTGCAGGACTGGACATCCCTGCAGTAGCAGTTAACTTAACTAACTCATATTCACCAGGTTCTTGATTGTATTTGTGTTTCCTTGCAGAAATCAAAGACTGATACTGTGTATGAAAATGTCCCCAAAACACGATGATCAGATGCACTGTAAAAAAAATGAATCATGGGTCTTGTGATTTTCGTAAAAAAAATTAAGGTGATAATTTAAAATATTGTGTATATTTCATTAAAGAAATTGTGGTTCAGTGTTGTATAGAAAATATTGAGGACTTTTTACTAATAAAACCAAGAGATGTGTTTCCCTTTTTTTTTTTTTAAAAAAAAAGAAAACTTAAGCAGTTTTGGGGCTTGAATTGAGGAACTGATTAAACTAAAAAAAAATTAAGGAAAGAAGGCTACCCATTTATTTTAAGAGAATTAGCTCAATTTTGCAGTTTTATTTTATAGGTGATTGTTAGTTCCCAGCATGCTTTTCATATGGCTGGATATGGAGAGTAATTTTGAAATTAAATGCTATTTTATGTGTGTTTGAGTGAAGGGAAACATCTATTAATGTTTAATGTTCAGTTAGGTTTGACATTTGAAAGAGTTTCTGTTACGTTGAAGTTTCCATTGCACAGTGCAATCGTTACCATTGTGCAGAAGAGTAGAGCTTATGGTTATGGATACTACTCCTATAAGGCATTAAGCCTGGTTCAATGAGCAGTAGCTCTGCTAGCGCAGTACTTTCCAGTATTTCTCAAGTATTTTCCTACTTGAGCTGTTTGGCTGTATACAGTCTTTTAAATGTACAAAATAAGTCAAATACAAACAGACCTCACTCAAAATCACAGACTTTTGAGAATCAATTTAAAATAAATGAGCACATTTCACTAATTATATTAAATTCATTGTATCATAGGTAAATTAATTTAGGAGATTGTACATGATTTATTCAGGGAGATTCCATTAAAAAAATCAAGCCTGAAAAACTACTAAAAATATTGTGTAATATTGTTACCATCATTTTTTTAAGTAAATAGCTCATTCCATTTTTTTACAGTGTACTATCTACTGGAACTGATAGATCATACTGGACAATACCTCACACACACATTTTGTTTTTGTTCACATTTATTCCCTGCTATGTCACCATTTGTATCAAAACATTTCTATTTTTCATATAGAAATTTACATGTCATTATTAAATGTTGATCCCACCCCGCTGTTCTTTTGTCTGTAATTTACTGCTTCTGTTTTATTCTTTGTAGGAAATGTAACTGAATATTGTCTGTGTCAGTTTGCTTTTGTTTTATTCTTTGTAGGAAATGTAACTGAATATCGAGTGCATTGCACAGTGATTACAAAATCACACACTTGGACATTTTTAAATTCAGCACAAGCACATAATCGCATCACCATCTCTAATAATATCGCTACTTTTACCCGATAGAGAGCGCTATAAACACATGCTACTGTTCTTCTCATAGAGGAACCACAGACCCAATAATGACTCCGTATACTTGATCACTGCACGGCAAACACTAAATCTTATTAAATCCGCTGAATCTACTGAATATTGTCTATAAATAACAGTATCACCATCACGAAGATAAATTGACATATAGCTGCCCACAAAAGTCAAGTCAAATCTAGGCTATTTATATTGCACTTTTTACAACAGGCTACACAATGTTTCAAAGCAGCTTTACAGAAAATCATTATGTTAAAGTCTATACCTTTATGCTCTGTAGTCACATTTAGCAGATTAAATAGCCCAGTCCAACACCGAAAGCACCTACAATGGGCATGTAAGTATCAGAACTGGACCTGGAGCAGTGGAAGTTTGCCTGGTTTGACGAATGGTGTTTCCTGATGGCAGTGGCCTCTTTCAGCAGGATAATGCACCCTGCACAATGCAAAAATTCAGGAATGGTTTGAGGGACATGGCAAAGGGTTCAATGTGTTGTCTTGGCCTCCAAATTTCCCAGATCTCAAGCTGGACCAATGCAATCCATGGAGGCCCTACCTCGCAACTTGCAGGACTTACAGGATCTGCTGTTAATTTCTTGGTGCCAAAGACCATGGGACACATTCAGATGTCTTGTCGACTCCAAGGCAGCACAAGGAAATCTACAAGTTATTAGGCAGATGGTTTTCATGTTGATCAGTGTATTCCTGCTATAAGGACCTGAAAACTGTAAAAGACCGACAGGTATTATTACTAGAGATTGACTGACAATTGGTTTTACCAATATTTTTTACTCATATTTAGGCATTTCTATACGGTCATCACTTTCATGATTTTGAGTGGCGCCATCTGGTGTTTTCTATAATTACATCACAGCACTATGCAACAGGAAACAGTGTACACAGGAAAAGGCTAGTTTTACATGTTTTTCATGTTAATAACAGTTATTTATAGATCATGTATGGGATACAACAAATATATACACAACTGGAAAGTATGTAAGCCACAATATAGGCGAAATACACTATAACTACAACTATAAGAGTGAAAAATGTTTGAACGTTTCAGTCACAACATGACTCTTCAGTGCCTACTCATCAAGACACAAATAATACAAACAGCAGAAGAACATCTCTGATTTAAACATTCACTCATCAGACAAACCTACATGAGTCTCAATGATGATCTTGTACATCTTAAAGGGGTCATATGATGTTGCTAAAAAGAACATTATTTTGTGTATTTGGTGTAATGAAATGTGTTTATGTGGTTTAAGGTTAAAAAAACACATTATTTTACACATACTGTACATTATTGTTTCTCCTCTGTGCCCCGCCTTTTTGAAACGCGTCGATTTTTACAAAGCTCATCAGTCTGAAAAAGCGAGGTGTGCTGTGATCGGCCAGCTATCCAATCCGTTGTGATTGGCCGAATACCTCAAGCGTGTGACAAAAATGTTACGCCCCTCACCATACTGTGATGCC
>NW_015662169.1:0-131 GCF_001515625.1 Sinocyclocheilus rhinocerous | reverse complement strand
GCCGCATAAACATAAAACCATGTCTGCATTTGTGATCGGAGAAACAACAAACAACAAGCCCTACTCTACACTGCTCTAAAACTCGTGTTTGAATCATCAGTGGCAAATTATTTAAATATGTAAACGTACTT
>NW_015662168.1:57534-59329 GCF_001515625.1 Sinocyclocheilus rhinocerous | reverse complement strand
TGTAAATAACTCAGAATGCATGAAATGACATTAGACCCCGTTAAGCGCAGCATAGCAAGGCACCGAACCCCCAACTGCTCCCCGGGCGCCGCAGCATAAATGGCTGCCCACTGCTTCGGGTGTGTGTTCACGGTTTGTGTGTGTTCACTGCTGTGTTTGTGCACTTTGGATGGGTAAATGCAGAGCACTAATTCCGAGTATGGGTCACCATACTTGGCCACATGTCACGTCACTTTCACTTTCACATTTGCATAAACTAGCACTTAACTGAAAACAACTAAATGTGTTTTTGGGGGAATAACTGTTATTTTGAACAAGCACGTTTATGCAGTTAGCACAATAAATGAATGCATACACTTTAGAAAAGTAGTGTTACTGTTACATCCCACCACTGCACTGGTGTAGGTTATAGCAACAGCAACACTCCTTAATCTCCAAATATAAAAACAATAACCATAATTCATAGACCAGTCTCACTTATATCACTGATGCTTTGGTGGATTATCCTCAATTTGTCAATAAATTGGTCATCTGTGATATGGATTGAAGTTGCGTCCACAGTGTAAACCAGGCAGAAAGCCTGATCAGACAGTGAAGGGTCACTGATGTAATCTTCACTTGTGTGACTGAGTGGCTCCTCTGGGTTGAACCAAGATTTAAAATAGAGACAGAAAATATGTGAAAATATCATATGTATTGCACAAATATAAATCCTTTATTAAGACATACTGATTGATTGATTGATTGAATGTTTAATTATTCAAATTAATGTGGTTTATTACTTTGTAGTTTTCCTTCATATGTCCAAATACGGCTTGGGTGATATCTTCTGGTTGAGACCCCGCCAATATATGAGATTGTAAACCCGTTGTATCAGTCAAGACAAAAGGCAAATCACAATCTGCACCTCTGACTCTGTATGTTGTAAGCTACAAAACAACAACAATAAAAGAAAATCATAAATACTGTAGTTTCTGACTAATGCACATTGCACATACAATTAGCCAAAATCATTATAGTGCAAATACTTTGGGTCAACTAAAGATTTTTAGGTTACTGTAAAAACGAAAACTTACTGATGCATTTCCTTGGAAAGAAGAAGAAGAAGAAGAAGAAGAAAAACTTAATTTAAGTGCTGTAAGTGCAATATAGTTTGAAAATAATACCTACTCCTTTTGGGAAACTGAAGATATTTGAATCAACTATTGCTCCACTTGTGATCCGTCCTCGGAAGACGTTGTTGACATAATTAATAAAACTGGACTTCCCTGATCTGATTGGTCCAGCTAACAGGATCCTGATGTGCTTTACATCTGGATGACTCACAGAGAACTCTTCTAGACGTTTCTTCAGCATTTCCTTCTGCCTGTGCCAGCACAAGAAACAGAATTATTTGGACTAAGGAACTTCATTGTTATGTGTGGCACATTCAAGTCTCATTGGCTCACACATTTAGTTAGATATGTATTTAGCAAAGGGCTTAGTGTGTTGGCAAAAGAAAATACAAAGATTTGACTGAAATCTTAAAACCAGCAGTACATAATATTAGTCCATTGCATCCTCTACTAATGGAAACCTTTAATAAAAGGTCATAGTACTAATAAAATAATGATTTTTTTTTATCATTTGCTACAATGGTCCTATAGTCACACCCATTTAATTCATATACAATTGTTACTAACATGTGAGAGACCCAAATAATATTTTCTTGACTAAATTGTAGGTTTTGTATGCTACATGACTATATATATATATATATATATATATATATATATATATATATATATGTGTATAT
>NW_015662168.1:55228-55970 GCF_001515625.1 Sinocyclocheilus rhinocerous | reverse complement strand
CAAAGAGTGAAAAATTTAAGGGGGTCTGAATACTTTCCGTACCCACTGTATATATACAGTATATAAAAGGGATTGTGTTGTTCTCTTTTGCCAAAAAGTTATGAAAACGTCAACACCCACAATGTACTGTGCTTGATCCCCTACATGACTATATATATATATATATATATAAAAGGGATTGTGTTGTTCTCTTTTGCCAAAAATGTATGAAAACGTCAACACCCACAATGTACTGTGCTTGATCCGGAATAATGAACTGTAGTTCCCCTGCTGGAGCTGATTTTTACTGACAAATATACACTTAGGTTTTCACAACCTCCAGCTTCTTTATTTGAACATTACACAATACTAATTTCATATTTAAAGAAAACCTACAAAACTGATCAACATTTAAAAACTAGAGTGTAAGATAAAGATGTGGCTTGCCCTTTACAGTTAGAATTCATTAATATTTGCAGGAAGGTTTCTGAAATAAGCATTTGCATGTTCACTCGAAAACCTCATAAAGTTAAAAGTTAAAAATACAAACTATTTCATTATCCCCCTATCTGAGGGTTGTCCCCTCTAAACATATGATTAAAAACCATGCTGTGTATTGTAAATAACAATGTTTTTTACTTTAAATAATTGTGTAAGTAGTAAAACACTCGAGGGTCATACCAGACTGTTTCTGGCTGTGGCCCATCTCACCACCTATCCGGACGACGCGCTCTGCGCGTTCTATGACGCCAGCCTCAACACC
>NW_015662168.1:53736-54128 GCF_001515625.1 Sinocyclocheilus rhinocerous | reverse complement strand
CACTCCTGGAGCGCATGCCCGAGCCCACCGCTGACGGAGTGCCAGAGCCCGCCGCGACCGATGAGCCATCGCTAGAGAGAGTGACAGAGCTGAGGATCGCCGCGGAGCCAGAGGCCGTGACGTCAGTCAAGGTGTGTGAGCCGGCAACAACGCCTGCCACGAGGGAGAAAGCCACGGATGGTGTGAGTGCGGAGAGGAGCTACGCCCCCTGCACCGCGGCTGAGGGTGAGCTGAGTATGGCGGGGCGAAAGTGCCTAAAGGATGAGGAAAGTGTTCCAGCCCCTGAATTCAGTTCAAAGCGCCCTCCAGTGCCCGCTCCTAGGAAGCGCCCTCCAGTGCCTGCTCCTAGAAAGCACCCTCCTGTGGCCGCTCCTCGAAAATACCCGCCCTCC
>NW_015662168.1:52379-52908 GCF_001515625.1 Sinocyclocheilus rhinocerous | reverse complement strand
TGCAGCGGTCTCCAGCGAGTGCTTCCCTCAGTCTCTTCCGCCCGGAAACGTAGCGGAGCTGAGGGGCTCGCTACCCCTTCGGGGGTCTCTAGAGCAGCTAGTTCGGGCCGTCTCCTGCCGGTCCTCCACTTCAGGGCACAAGAACACCGGAGGCCAGTCTCGAGAGACTGGTTCCCTTAGTAGACTATTTAGCAGCGTGGAAGCTACTGCCAAATGTGTCTCGATGGGTCCTGCATACTGTAGAAAGAGGCTATCGCATTCAGTTCGGCGCTCCTCCGCCGCCTTTCAAAGGGGTCTTTCCCACGCTTGTGGGCCCCGAGCAGGCTCTGGTATTGGAACAAGAAGTGAACACTCTCTTGAGGAAGGAGGCCATCGAGGTGGTCCCTCCTCATGACAGATAGTCCGGGTTCTACAGCCAGTACTTCATTGTTCCGAAGAAGGATGGAGGGTTGCGTCCCATTTTAGATCTAGGTCAGTTGAACCGCTCAGTCATGCGACTGAAGTTCAGGATGCTCACTATCAAGCAAGT
>NW_015662168.1:49919-52241 GCF_001515625.1 Sinocyclocheilus rhinocerous | reverse complement strand
ACTCTTTTGAGGAAGGAGGCCATCGAGGTGGTCCCTCCTCATGACAGATAGTCCGGGTTCTACAGCCAGTACTTCATTGTTCCGAAGAAAGATGGAGGGTTGCGTCCCATTTTAGATCTAGGTCAGTTGAACCGCTCAGTCATGCGACTGAAGTTCAGGATGCTCACTATCAAGCAAGTCGTGTCTCAGATCAGGTCCGTAGACTGGTTTGTTACGATAGATCTAAAGGATGCATACTTCCATATCTCCATCCTTCGCCATCACAGGAAGTTCCTGAGGTTTGCTTTCAGGGGCGAGGCTTACCAATACCAGGTTCTTCCTTTCAGCCTTGCACTCTCACCCCGCACTTTCACAAAGTGTGTGGATACTGCTCTGGCTCCCTTGCAACTCCAGGGCATCCGCATACTGAAATACATCGACGATTGTTTTGTTTTTGGCTCAATCAGAGCAGTTGGCGGTTCGGCTTCGAGATGTCATTCTCGCTCACATGAAAGAGCTGGGGCTAAGACTAAACGCCAAGAAAAGTGTGCTTTCACCATTACAGAGGACCACTTATCTGGGCGTGATGTGGGATTCGACCACGATGCAGGCACAGTTGTCTCCTGCTCGGATCGAGTCGATCCTCACTGCAGTCGCGAGAGTCAGAGAAGGCCGGTCACTCACTGTCAAGCAGTTTCAGAAACTGCTGGGTCTGATGGCAGCTGCGTCCAAGGTGATACCTTTTGGCCTGCTGTACATGAGACCCCTACAGTGGTGGCTCAAGACTAAGGGGTTCTCCCCGAGGGGAAGCCCGCTTTGCATGATCAAGGTCACGCGGCCGTGCCTTGGACATGTGGAGGAAGCCTTGGTTCTTGTCTCAGGGCCCGGTGCTGGGAGCTCCTTGTCGCCGCGCAACGCTAGCGACGGACGCGTCCCTCACTGGTTGGGGAACGGTCATGAGTGGCCACCTTGCCCGGAGTCTGTGGAGCCGTCGCCATCTCACGTGGCACAACTGCCTGGAGATGCTGGCCGTGTTTCGAGCTTTGAAGCACTTCCTCCTGGACCTAAGAGATCGTCATGTATTGGTGCGCACCGACAACACAGCGGTGGTCTCTTACATCAACCACCAGGGAGGTCTGCATTCGCGCCCCTTATACAAGCTGGCGCACCAGATCCTTGTGTGGTCCCAAGACAAACTCATTTCGTTGAGAGCAGTGCATATTCCTGGGCATCTAAATATGGGAGCAGACATCCTGTCGAGGCAGGGGCCGAGGCCCGGGGAATGGATGCTTCACCCCAGGGTGGTGAAGCAGATATCGAGAGTTTTTGGCCAGGCAGGTGGACCTGTTTGCGACTCTTATGACATCGCACTGTCCCCTCTGGTTCTCTCTGACTCATCCAGCACCACTGGGGCTGGATGCGATGGTACAGACAGAGCTCCCTCTACGAGGAAACTGTACGCCTTGAAGTGGAAACTTTTCACTTCTTGGTGCGGAGATCACCAGCTCGACCCAGTTAACTGCACGGTTGGTATAGTGCTGGAGTTCCTGCAGGCCCGTTTCTCCACAGGTTTCCTCCGCGGTGCGCTGAGGCTCCTGGTACGATCTTGCATCCCCACGTGGGACCTGGCTGTGGTGTTAGAAGCTCTCTGTAAGCCTCCTTTCGAGCCTATTGAGGCGATTTCTGATCGCTTTCTCTCTATTAAAACGTTCTTTATTTCTTTCTGGTGATATCTTCTTTAAAGAGAGTTGGGGATCTGCAGGCAGTCTCAGTGGCCCCTTCCTACCTAGACTTTGCGTCCGGCTTGGCCAATGCTTTTCTCTACTGGAAACTACTGGACTAATGCCAGAGCTGCATCTCGTTTCAGAGACTGTGTCCTTTGGAGGTCGTATTTGTCAGTTGCATTGAGGTGGTCTCATTTAAGAAAAGTAATGTTATTAAAATTTACTGTTTTTCCTTGTGAGGTATTACTTTGCAATTTAATCTAACGTACTTTTCTGAAAGTAGAGCACCTCATGACCATCCATAAAAATAGTTTAATTAACTTTTTTTGTTAGAAAAAAAAAATTGCTTAACAAGGTGATTTATCTTTGTATGGATAATAACTTGTTTAAGCAATTTCAATCTGGTCATCGTCCACTTTATAGCACAGACACTGCATTGATTAAAGTTACTAATGATCTATTGATGGATGCTGATTCTGAACTTTTATTGATGCTAATTTTTCTTGATTTAAGTAGCTTTTAACAGCATCTCACATAGCATTCTGCTGTCGATTTACATTGGAATTACTGGTATTTCCTTTTTAATTGTACAGATCATATGTATCTGGTTGATCCCAGC
>NW_015662168.1:49504-49675 GCF_001515625.1 Sinocyclocheilus rhinocerous | reverse complement strand
GAGGAGCCCGAGGCGGAGATGGAGAGCCAACGAGCCAGGGGGATGCCGAGGATCCGGGGGGCCAGCGTGGAGCCGAGGCCTCTGGCGACCAAGGCGGAGGCGGAGATCCGGAGATCCATGGCGGAGCCGGAGCGACTGAGGACCAAGGTGGAGCTGGTGGGAGGAAGGAGC
>NW_015662168.1:49076-49471 GCF_001515625.1 Sinocyclocheilus rhinocerous | reverse complement strand
GGTCTACGGGCCGAGGCGGAGTCCGGGCCAAGGAGGCTGGAGGCAGAGGTGAGGGATTCTCCAGCCACGGCGACGCTGGAGGATGGCAGACCTGCGGAGCTCGCACCGTATTGATGGTGGGCTGAGGGCGAGCAGAGGGGCTGCCCGACGACAGCGGTAGAGGAGGCTGGAGCGGGTGGGATGGCGGGTATTTGAGAGCCCACTCCACGAAGGCGGCGAATTCCGCTCCAGGACCATCTTCAGACGACGGCGCTCTGCACGCGGTGTTCAGGCTGGCGTCATAGAACACGCAGAGCGCGTCGTCTGGGTAGCTGGTAAGTTCGGCGAGAGCTAGAAACAATCTGGTATGGTCCCCGAGCGAGCGCTCCCCCTGCTCCAGCAGGAGGAGGATGAAT
>NW_015662168.1:46389-48559 GCF_001515625.1 Sinocyclocheilus rhinocerous | reverse complement strand
GGTCGCGGCGGGCTCTGGCTCTCCGTCAGCGGTGGGCTCGGGCATGCGCTCCGCGCATCGGGGAGATGGTGGGCTGCGCACTGGGTCGGGAGTGGAATTGGCGAGATTCTCCTGGGAACAGGCGGGGGACGGAGATCCATTTCTCGCCAGAGTCCACTCCATGAAGGCGGCGAATTCTGCTCGAGGACCATCTTCGGACGACGGCGCTCTGCACGCGGTGTTCAGGCTGGCATCATAGAACACGCAGAGCGCGTCGTCTGGGTAGCTGGTAAGTTCGGCGAGAGCCAGAAACAATCTGGTATGGTCCCCGAGCGAGCGTTCCCCCTGCTCCAGCAGGAGGAGGATGAATTTGGGGCGAAGGAGGGGATCCATTAGGGCACACCACGGAAACAAAAACACTGAGAGAAAACCGGAAAACAAAACGGAGGGTAGACAAACGGAGGTTACTGTTTTTGGTCGGTTCTTCTGTCACGATTAACTGTGGGAGGAATGAGAGAGAAACGTGGAGTACAAGCAAAAGTCTTTAATCCAGGAATCACAGGGGATAATCCACAACAGGAACACGGGAAACACAACATCCAACAAGTAGACACGACAGAGGAGAAATGCACAGACAAGAACTTTTAAACACAGGACAATTACCAAACACAGGTGCACAGAATGACTAATTAACTAAACAAGGACAGGAACATGACCAAATAAGGGAACACAGGAACAGAAACAGGGGCAAAACATAACAAAACAGGTCCATGATCCTGACAGTTTTAAAATTTGCATTAATCATTAATTATCTTCATCTCTTATGGCTAATAGTGCTTCTATTCTTGTACAAGTCTTAGTTATCTCAAATGTATTATTGTAATTTACTTCTCAGTATTGCTTCACTAAAGGTTCTTCATAAACTTCAGATGGTCCAGAATTTCCAGCCAGGTTCATTACACAAACATCTTCGATAGAGCACATTTTTCCTGTTCTTTGACAACTGGCTTCCAGTTAAATATTGTATTAAATTTAAGATTTTACATTTCACTTACAAGTCTCTTCATAACTTAGCACCGTCATATCTTTGTGATCTTGTTTATTCATCTGATTCCTTTAGATCTTCTACTGTCGCGTTCTTTGTTTTTTACACCCTCGATACATTTGACTATTGGTCTAGGGCAGGGGTGGGCAAATTTGGCCCTTCCAGGCCAATTTCCTTCAGAGGGTAGCTCCAACCCTAATCAAACACACCTGAACCAGCTAATCATTGTCTTTAAGACTACTAGAAGGCTACAGGCAGGTGAGTTGTATCAGGGTTGGATCAAATCTCTGCCGGAAAGTGGCCTGGAAGGGCTAAGTTTGCCCATCACTGGTCTAGGGCTTTTAAGTTGTACTGCTCCTCGTCCTTTGGAGCTCTTTAACACAACACATTCGTAATAACTATTTTCTTTTAATTTTTAAAACTTAAAACACATTTTCTAAGCTTATTATTATTTTAAAGGCTTCAGTGACAGGGTGAAATCCTGCGAACCAGTTCTCTCCTGCACAAAGCCTGGTATCAACACCTCAGTTCCTGTCTTGTAAGAGGAATCTGGTGTTGCCCTATCAACCTTATCTGATGGCATTTATTACTTCTGTTAATCTACAGAAATCCAATCACACTGAAACAAATCTGTCCCACTGCAGTGGCTGAAAGGGGGCCCTGCCATGAAAAGCTTGGTAAAACTGTATTCAATTCTGCCAAAAAGACACACTGGAGCACCTGTATTCAAATAAAGGCACAGCCTCTGTTCACTAAAGGTTCTTCATAAACTTCAGATGGTCCAGAATTTCCAGCCAGGTTCATTACACAAACATCTTCGATAGAGCAAATTTTTCCTGTTCTTTGACAACTGGCTTCCAGTTAAATATTGTATTAAATTTAAGATCATATCTATCTGGTTGATCCCAGCTTACGGTGGCGGAGCAGGTGGTGGAGGAGCCCGAGGCGGAGATGGAGAGCCAACATCACATGAAAAGCTCTGTAAAACTGTATTCAATTCTGCCAAAAAGACACACTGGAGCACCTGTATTCAAATAAAGGCACAGCCTCTGTTCATAATTTCAGTAGAGATTAGAATTTCTGTCCTCCCACAAAAAAATAAATAAATAAATAAAATGACCTGTGGTTAGAGAATATCCACACCAG
>NW_015662168.1:33011-45461 GCF_001515625.1 Sinocyclocheilus rhinocerous | reverse complement strand
ACAAGGACAGGAACATGACCAAATAAGGGAACACAGGAACAGAAACAGGGGCAAAACATAACAAAACAGGTCCATGATCCTGACAGTTTTAAAATTTGCATTAATCATTAATTATCTTCATCTCTTATGGCTAATAGTGCTTCTATTCTTGTACAAGTCTTAGTTATCTCAAATGTATTATTGTAATTTACTTCTCAGTATTGCTTCACTAAAGGTTCTTCATAAACTTCAGATGGTCCAGAATTTCCAGCCAGGTTCATTACACAAACATCTTCGATAGAGCAAATTTTTCCTGTTCTTTGACAACTGGCTTCCAGTTAAATATTGTATTAAATTTAAGATCATATCTATCTGGTTGATCCCAGCTTACGGTGGCGGAGCAGGTGGTGGAGGAGCCCGAGGCGGAGATGGAGAGCCAACATCACATGAAAAGCTCTGTAAAACTGTATTCAATTCTGCCAAAAAGACACACTGGAGCACCTGTATTCAAATAAAGGCACAGCCTCTGTTCATAATTTCAGTAGAGATTAGAATTTCTGTCCTCCCACAAAAAAATAAATAAATAAATAAAATGACCTGTGGTTAGAGAATATCCACACCATAACACTACCACCAGCTTGAACCACTGATTGCATGGATTCATGCTGCTCTAATTATGACCCTATCTGCATGTCTCAGCAGAATTTGAGATTCATCAGATGAGGTGACATTTTTCCAGTCGTCCACTATCCACTTGGGTGAACCAGAGAACACTGTAGCCTCAGCTGACATGAGGTGACCACGACAGTACATTGATGTAATATACTGTATATACCATCATAATCTATATGTAATTTTGCAGTAAATATCACATATATCATTGTTTTCCAATTAATTAAATTCCCACATGTCAGTTACTCTCATGCTCATGCTTTAACTTTTTTACAAATTGTTGTAAAAATTTGTATTACTTACAAAAAGATAATGCTCCTATTTACAAAAAGATAATGCTCCTATTGATTTGGATGTCTGTATCACACAGCTGGTGCAGACAGCATGCTTCACCCTGTGGATAAGACACTAAAACCCGAGCTGAGCAATGGACTGTGTCACACTAATTTCATCTGCTGGTGTCTCCTTGACATAAATTGCTTGTATTGTAGCATTCCTCACATGAAAGTCACTGTGAGAGGAAATATAAGTGAAAAACTTGACACGGAGAAACTTCACACATACATAAGTCGTAAGTTAAAAGAACGTCTTTGTGTTTATTATGAAGACAACATAATTCCTAAGCATGCAATAAGGCCTACTTATTTATTTATTTATTTATTGTGAAAAGTTACATTTTAGCAAGCTAGCTTTGGGAAGTTAGACTAACATTAGGTAGATAATTTCATGTTCTTTGGCTAGCTAATTTCCAATTTCATGTCTGAAACCAAGATGGTATTGCTGAAAACTACCACAGCTCAATTAGTTCTATTTATGTTCACACTGGTGTTTGACAAGTAGAAAATAAAGATTTTTGTCTTCATTTAAACAATATTTCCAGTGCTTCACATTTTGAAACTTAACAAACTTGATTTTGTGAAAGTGTGTTTGTGCTATATTTCATTAGAATAAATGCCACTTGTTTTGATATTTAGATATATGATGAAAAGACAAATAGTATAAATGTTGAATTGCGAATCAAAGTGTCCATTGATTTTTGAGGCCACTGCATGTACATTATTTAATACTTGGGAGAAGTTAATAAAACTTTCATTCAATATAATAAACTAACAGAATAACTGAACAAATGTTTGAAACTGTGTTTTGGGTTGTAGAGGAGAGAGCCTTGAAAAGTAGCTGAATCATCACATCTTGTGAGGTTTTCGTAGGTGTGCTAAATAAATAGATCATTAAAATGTATCAATGCTGCAATCTACTGCAAGTATCAGCTGTTCTGTGAATAAAATTCTTGTCGAATACATAAAGTTTGCTTTCACCACCACATACCGTAAAACTGAGATTGAGCTGAAGTAATATTCAAGTTTTAGTTTGTAGACAGAAACAATGGAACTTTTGTACGCTTTGGAACACTTTTTTCACACAGAGGTCGCTTTCAAACCAAACAGATTTCTTTTGGTCAACAAATTTGTATTACTAACTCGAATACAAAATCTGTGATGGGAACTTTTTTCATCAACACTCCTTATTGCACAGATTCCCATAGGATTCTGCATGCAAATTTTCACTGGGCATCAGAAAATGTGACGCACATTTATGCTAAAATTCTGTTGAATTATATTTTTCACATGAATCTACACTCCATAATCCATAATGACAAAGCAAAACCCATACCTGTGATAACTTAGCAAATTTGTTACAAATAAAACAAATTAAATGCCCAAGAATTCAGACCCTTCACTCAGTACTCAGTACTACTGTAGCTGAAGCACCTTTAGCAGCCTCAAGTCGTGGATTTGGATATTTTCTGCCATTCTTCTTAGCAAAGCCTTTCAAGCTCAGGTTAAATGGGGACTGTCAGTGGACGACCATTTTCGGGTTTCTCCAGATATGTTTGATTGGGTTCAAGTCAAGGTTCTGGCTGGACCACTGTAAGACATTTACAGAGTTTTCCCTCAAGCCATTCTTGCATTGTCTTGACTGTGTGTTTAGGGTCATTATCCTGTTGAAAGGTGAACCTTCAGCCCAGTCTGATGTCCTGAGTGCTTTGGACCAGGCTTTCATAAAGGATATTGCTGCATTCCCACCTCCACGCTTCACCATTGTGTTCTGCATGTGATGAGCGAAGCCTGGTTTCCTACAGAACTTATCCTTGGAAATGAGGTTCATCTGAGAATCTTGTATCTCACAGTCTCAGTGTCCTTCAGGTGCTTGAAGAATTATAGAGGCCACTCTGCTTTAGGAAACCTTCAATACAGCACATTTTTTTGTAGCCTCGACAAGGCCTGTCTCTGAGCTGTGCAGGCAGCTCTTTTGATCTCATGGCTTGGTTTTTGCTCTTATATGCATTTTCAGCTGTTAGACCTTATATAGACAGGGGGGTGTCTTTTTAAATCATGTCTACAGTAATCAGTTGAATTTGCCCCAGATTTACTCCAATTAAGAGGAAAAATGACATACAGGACAAGCAGGATGAGACCCAATTAAATTCATGGATAAATGTATGGTTTGGTTAAGGGGTTGAACTGTATGGTTAGATATTATTTATCACATTGACAACGGTATCCAGACCCCTTACTATGACATTTTAAATTTAGCTCAGGCGCATTCCATTTATCCAGGTTTCTACACATTAATTGTCATCTGATTTTAGCTATACTGTAAGTTCTCATAGCTATTGCTGGATTATTTATTTTTCTCATTGATTAATCCCTGGCACCTGTGCTTTGTGATCATCCACTGTATATTAGTTCCTACCTGTTCAGTTCTCCTTCGTCTGATCAACTCGTTACGTTCTCTGTGTTTTTTTATGTTCATGCTCAAGCATCCATGTTGGAATATCCCCTGTGTTTTCATTTATTAAAGACTATTTAAGTTATTCTACGTCTCCTCATCTCCTCGCTCCTCCCCGCTGTGTGTACCGTGACCCACATTGACAACGGTATCCAGACCCCTTACTATGACATTTTAAATTTAGCTCAGGCGCATTCCATTTATCCAGGTTTCTACACATTAATTGTCATCTGATTTTAGCTATACTGTAAGTTCTCATAGCGAATATCCCCTGTACTTTTATTTATTAAAGACTATTTAAGTTATGCTACGTCTCCTCGTCTCCTCGCTCCTCCCCGCTGTGTGCACCGTGACTCTTTCTTTCTTTCTTTCTTTCTCTTTCTTTCTTTCTTTCTGTCTTTCTTTCTTTCTAATAATTGCAACCTGGTTATTGCATACTTGATAATTGTTTCAAGGTGTATTGCCTGTTAAAGAACAATTTGATCCCAAAATGATTGCTAATAATACATAGTTTGAAGGAAAACCATAGACATTTTCAATTTGGATGGAAATATAACTAGGCAGTAACTGTAAAGACTGAAATTACATCATGACACCACATAAAAAAATCATTGTATTATCGTTTATATAGTAAACTACAAATATTTTTTTTCCATTGATTGCTTATGCCGTTTTTTTATTGCTTCTGGCCAGCGTTTGGAAAATCTATTGTAAAGCTGCTTAAAAAAGCTATTAATTTAGCAATTCCATTGTTATTGGTGCATAAATTACACACTTCACCTTTAAGCGAGGAAGTATATGCATAAGAAAATCCTCTAAAAAAAAAAAAAAAAATCAATAACCTTCTGTAAACATTTGGGATTATCCTAATTGAATTCTTTCTCTTTCACAAACGTAATTGTTATGCATGAGCTGAAATTTCGCATTTAATAATGTCTTTTAAGACAAGAAAATAAAGGAAATCGTGCAATAATGTTTTTTTTTTTTTTTTAGACCTTTATGATTCATTCTGCTGGTATATCTTAGTCATATCATGGCAAGCAGGTGCAATTTACTCAACTCATCTGCATAAAGACCTACACTTGCAAAAAAAAAAGAATTGAATCCAAACCCCACAGAGGTTTAAAAAAAAAACCCACACATTAATCCTCATTATCTTGACAGTGCAGCACAACTACCTGCAGAGCACCTCAGGTTTAGAGAGGACTAGAGTTTTTCACTGTATCCTACAATCCAAGTCCATTTTAAAGATGTTAACCCAAGGTCAGGAATTTCTCTGTAAGAATATTCAGACCAATGGTCTACATTGTAACACCGCTGTTAAATTAATGACAGTATTTTACCTTACCTTACCTTTACCTTTAGTCATTTAGCTACAAATCAAACTACATTAGTTTATCAGTAATCCTAAAAAAATAACACTGAGCCAAACACACATGCTAAAATAACAACAACTTACGGACACATACTAAGAAATGGTTATAAAAACCTGAAACAGAAGTGAAACAAGTATTAGGAAAGAGGAGAAATAAAAAGCAATACTTATTTTTAAGTATTACTTCTTATTTTAGAAGTAAATAACTAAAATTTACGTTTTCAACTACATTATTCAGTAGCACAACAGTAGCTTAGTTGTTCTCATAATAAAGTAATTTTCCAGTAACAAGAAAACTTGTCTCTGTACCAGTCAGATGGGGCAAAATGCTAAATTGTGATATTTTTCATAATGTTGCTGAAAATGCATATAATGTAATTTTACTGTCGAGCAAAACAATGATCAAACAAGCTTTTCAACATAGCCATGGACTGACCATCTGATTTTTATTGTGCATCAAAATGGCAATTACTTTTATTATTTTTGGACTGACAGAAATTCTGATCGTAAAATGTATACATATTTTCAGCTAGTTATTACAAACTATCACAGCATCTGAATTGGGCACATTTTAGACAGCCATGCCTTTAAGGTTCATTTGGTTCGTTGTTTTGCAGTCTTTTACTGTTTAAGTAGACATTCTCTGTTTATCAAAAGGGTAGCTTGAATGTAAGTGAACTACTTTCAATTATTTTGCAGTTGCCTCAGCATCGGCGCTCAAAAATCATCTTGCTTCCTATAGACTGTTATTCTGTTTGCTCTAAGTATTTCTAAGACACCTTATTTCCAAGGACTGCCTGAATAAACAATAATTAACATGTATGGAAATCAGAGAAATTGACTGGTGTGTGACTTATTATGCAAACAACATAAGTGACCTTGTAGCTGCGGCATCTAAGGTTGTGAAAACTGGCAGTTTCATGTGCAATGGGCTTACAGCGTCGCTACTGAAAACGTCAATGTTATTGACTGAAATGGACTCAGCATGATACAGGATGTTCTTTGTGCGTTCCAAAAAAGATCTGGCTGTTGATTTCATTTCATGACCAAATGACTCATGTGTTCAAACAGGGTTTTATGTTTGTGGTGTTTATTGCTGCTGTGCGACAAAACCTGAAATATAACGTTCGATGTGCAGTGGTGGTATTATGGCACATAGCGGCTGTGTGTGACCTCAATAAAACAAAGATCCTGGTAACGTGAGCAGCATTTCCTTCATGCTACCAGTGCCAACAGATATTTGATATTCTGGAATCCATTTTTCAAATTAAAAGCTCTCCTCATCACATAATTAGCTGGGATAGCATGCCAGGTCAATATCACAGTAGTGGAGTGAAAGTCCATCTCATTTGCCTGACTAGTAATATGGCTTTTTGGCAAGCACACTTACTTTTTCTTCTCTAGACTGGTTCTTATCACCGATTTTAGGATTTAAAAAACCCTTTATGATTTATTTATGGGCAATAAATATGACCTGAAGTAGCACTTTATATATATTTGTAACCTGTCCCATAAAGGTGTATCATCCATTTGGATTTATGGCCACTGTATATAACGTGGCCCCTACAGTGAGAGGTTTGTGATAGTTAGTGGACTGGAGCTGGCGCTCCAGTGATGAGGTTATCAGAGAGGTCACTGGCCCCGTTTGACAGAGACACTGATGGATTTTCCCTCGGCTCTGTTCCTGCCATTTCCATTCCTTTCACACTCACACTCCCACAAATCATTAGCATTTCCTCAGTTTCCCCTCTTCAGTATCAAATAACCTTTTTAAGGATTTTAATTCTTCCCTCTTCAGCATACTCATGACTTCAATGGCAAATTTGAACGACTTTAGTTGTTCATGTTACTGTATATTATTCCTCTTGGCAGTTAACATATGCAACATTCATTTAAAAATTAAACAAAGCGCATAAATGCTATATTTTCAGACATTAATTTAAATATTTAATAATAACATGTTTCGGGCTGAATGTGCCAACCGAGCAACTGCCTTTGAGGATGCTTTCAGTTAACTCCTTCCTGGTTTTGTAGGCCTTGTTCGGACATTCAGCAAATATTTTACATAACCTGAACCACGTTTTTTTTTAAATGCAATTTTTATTGTAACACACTCTTGTGCATGATAGGATATTATGTTAGGTGTTGCGTCAACAATATTGTGTTCCGAACTGCAAAAACGATGCCTTCACAAAGGGAAGAGAAAACAGTAATGATAGCCACATTGCTGGATTGTTTCAAAGAGAATGTAATACAAATGCCTTCCAAATCTACGATAACCAATGTGAACATGCTAGCAAAAGCAAAAGCAGTCTGAAAAAAGCCACATATTTCTAATAATTTTGCTATAACAAATGTGTGGCATATAATAAACAGACCACATAAAATATACTATATAATGTTCTAGTGGTGGTCCAAGAAAAAAAGTAAAATTATTTGTGGCAAATGACACTTCTGTGCAATAGAGTTGCCTCCAGATCAAAAATGTATGTCCTCAGAGAGTAAAAAAAAGGGTCTCTGGAGAAAGATCAATGGAACCATTTAGTGTTCTAAATCTATTTCAGCTTAGAGAAACTCATCTGGAGCATTTTTCCCAAACCCTTTTCCAATTCAGTGAGACAGGAAGAACCATTCTCTCCTTTATATCTTTTTCACCCTTTAGATACATATACAGTGGACACACAAACTATCAGGTATTTAATGCTGTATTTTTATGGGCTTACATTTCTGTGTGCTTGGAAAAAATATGATCAGAATATCAACTTGTATAATAATTATGCATGCACTGTATTTTTCCTCTTCTGCTGTCGAGGTAATGCAAGGAATGTTGTGATTGGTTGTCAAGGCAGCCAATCAGAATTTAGCAGCCTCGGTCTCTGATTGGCTGGAATTATGGCACATTGTAACGCTGGGTTGTGTTGAGCACGCGAGCTGTTGGCATTTAGCGAGCACTGAGGGGGGCATCAAGTGAGCAAGCTAGTGAAACGTTGCACGTGCAAAAGAGAAGGTCTGCACACATCCAAAAACGTATTTTAAATGCAAAATTGATTTCCGTGCGCTCGAAAGACTTTTTTCTTTGCGAAATGAACATTTTCTCCACAAACTCAGATCGCGCGTGTGCAAAATGCACTTTTGTGCGCTCAAAATATGATCTTTCGCGCGCAGAATTGTGGCAGAAATGTAAGCCCATATATTTTTGCTCTTAATGTTTGATTAAGTAGTTGTTGGTTTACACAAGTGGTTTGCTTAGAATCTAGCAAACAATTTTTACAGTTCCTGTAAAGTTCACGTTCACATTGATTTTCTTTAAACTAGGGATGCACCGATACCACTTTTTCCAGTACTCGCCCGATACCGATACTTTTATTTTTGCTACTTGCCGATACCGAGTACCGATACCGATATTTTTATTGCATTTGTAAATTTTTTAAATATTGGGTACAGAAACCAAAAGAGTATGTATAATGTTAGTTGGTTAACTTCATTTATCAAATAGATACAGTCAAACCAAAATGTATTCAGACACCTTCAACATTTCTCACATTATCACAGTTTATTAGTTATAGCGCTCAATCCACTCAGCGTGATTTGTTTATCAGCTCGCGCACATCAGCTATCCAGGTGTTAATACTGAATGTTTAACATTATATTCATTGCATATATATACTTCGTAGTAGACATCCTTAACTCCTTTCTGCTGTCTGTTGTTCTGTTGTCGGTGTTTCTTTGTTTGAATATGGCGCTTAACACATGCTGTGTGGTATCAGCATTTGGTATCGGGGGATTTTAACGAGTACCAGTACGAGTACAGGAGACCAGTATCCGGCCCGATACCGATACCAGTATCGGTATCGGTGCATCCCTACTTTAAACTGTAAATGCTCAATCCTTAAAGCCACTCTTTCCCTAATGGAGATATTGACTTTAAAATTGAAAGTGCAACCTTCAATAAACCTTAACAGAATTTACAGATTTTTTTTGCGCTCTGATTTGATTAGTGTCAGACAGTATAAAACCGTTTAAAATTCCAAGATAAATAAATACATTTCCAGTTTCAAGTTTTAATGGTACATACATCGGTACATACTCAGTTTGAAGTGTTTATATAATGTCAATATTAGCACTGACTTTTCTTAATAAATGTCTAAATTAACTAAGTCTAGTTAGCCACAGAAATTTAAGGTCTTAGTGACTTTGTAAAAAAAAAAAAAAAAAGAAGAAGAAACTTTAATATTAATTACAAATATGATGGTAGTGTTTTATTGCTCAGAGCTAATGACACAAACAAACAAACAAACAAACAAATAAATAAATAAATAAATAAATACATACATACATACATACATACATACATACATACATACATACATACATACATACATACATACATACATACATACATACATAAATAACAGGCACATAAATTCCAGGTCGCTGTGACTTGTTACCTGAAGTCACTTCAGATCAATAACATGTAACCAAATCAAAATGCTGTATTTTTTTCCTGGACATGATTTATTTTCACATAATAGGAGCTCCTTTGTGTGTTCAACTGCAGTAGGGTGGTCTAAAGGGTCTTACAGGTTGTTAAATCACCTCATTAAAGCTGTGTGTTGAATGTTTTATTCCAGTCCTTATTTGAAAATAAATGTTTAAAACTACAGCAGTTGCTTCATTTGTCTCAATAAATGAGACATTCTGGTAATAACCTAAGGAACCTGGCTTGAAAAAAGGACAGTTTTTTTTTTCTATGGATTGTTTGAACATTCTGTTGCTTAAGATCCCTTTTAGTAAAAACACTCATTACAATACTGTCTACTGATGTGAAACCTATATTGCGAAGATATAGTTAAAGTTGAATGCTGCACTTTGTTAAGAGACAAAAACAACCTTGTCTGATGTTCTTTGAAGTGAAACTATGTCTCAAAACATATACATACATACATACATACATACATACATACATACATACATACATACATACATACATACATACATACATACATACATACATACATACATACATACATACATACATAAATAACAGGCACATAAATTCCAGGTCGCTGTGACTTGTTACCTGAAGTCACTTCAGATCAATAACATGTAACCAAATCAAAATGCTGTATTTTTTTCCTGGACATGATTTATTTTCACATAATAGGAGCTCCTTTGTGTGTTCAACTGCAGTAGGGTGGTCTAAAGGGTCTTACAGGTTGTTAAATCACCTCATTAAAGCTGTGTGTTGAATGTTTTATTCCAGTCCTTATTTGAAAATAAATGTTTAAAACTACAGCAGTTGCTTCATTTGTCTCAATAAATGAGACATTCTGGTAATAACCTAAGGAACCTGACTTGAAAAAAGGACAGTTTTTTTTTTCTATGGATTGTTTGAACATTCTGTTGCTTAAGATCCCTTTTAGTAAAAACACTCATTACAATACTGTCTACTGATGTGAAACCTATATTGCGAAGATATAGTTAAAGTTGAATGCTGCACTTTGTTAAGAGACAAAAACAACCTTGTCTGATGTTCTTTGAAGTGAAACTATGTCTCAAAACATGGAATGTGCTATATTGTTATGCTCTCATAATAGCTCACCCAAAAATACCATAATTTTTTTTTTTTTTCTGTAAAAACACATTTTATGGACATTTTTAGTGATTTTTATGTACAAGAGCTGCATAAGGATTCTTTAAAAAACAGCATAAGTGTTTGGCATGACATGAATGTGAGTAAATAAAGTTTTCATATTAGGTGAACTATTCATTTGACATTTTGATAAGATTAGATTCTGGTCTTATTATTGTTATTTAGAAAATATGATTCTATTTATTATAGTGTTCATTATGTTGATTTAGTCTGTTGAACAAGAATGCGGTCATGTTGATATTGTGGCCAGGTTATGCAGATGGGCTAGTTAAAAAAAAAAAAGACTCTCATAAGATAGAGTTATTTCTGTGGCATCATATTAATCATTTTGCAATTGTCTGGCAGCTGGACAACAAAAATAAATTTGGAGTTAATTTACCATAAACACATGGTGAGTCACCCATCAGCTAATTTTAGCATATCTGCTAATTTTGTTAGTTCTTTGCTCAAACATTGTTAAATTGAGATTGAAGTTTGAAGAAATAAAAAAAAGTCAGTTTGAATCAACTTTTGAAAAGATGTCAGTCTGTGCACTGTAAGGACCACCCATCGTCTCATCAATGAAAATCCAATGGCGTGGCTGAAGGTATAATGTGTGCTGGTCTTTTACTTGCGCTTCTTCAAAGTTCACTTGATCAGAGATGGACAGTAACAAAAGTACATTTACTTGATTACTGTACTTAAGTACACTTTTTGCGTATCTGCACTTTACTTGAGTATTATTTTTTTTCTGGAAAATTATGACTTTAACCACTACATTTGAAAGACAAATATCATACATTTAACTCGACTGCATTTCTATCAAAGTCCTTGAAGTAGAAATTTGTTACTATGTAGCAGCTTTGAAAGTCAGTGGGTGATTTTTTTTCTTCTCTAAAACGTGACCTTTTTTAGAGAGGCTTATCTGTAATTACTCTTGTAGGGTTACATTAAGTGATTTCCCAGCATTTTTTGAACACTGACCAGTTGCAAATGTGATATGATATTTATTCACAACAATTTAATAATCTTGATATTCCATCTTGCTGTTTTGCTTTTTTGTTAAAGCAGTGTTGCTGTTGTAAAGTTTTACAGCTACAGTCGTGTTGCTGGGTTTTAAAGCAGGTTTGATTTTTTTTCCTTAGTCTGTATTTACAGCAATTTCACTGTCCACTAAGTTCAAATGTGGATGAATGGCTACACGTAGATGTATATGTATATATATATATATTCGTACCGAACTGTCACGGTGCAGACATCTTGGTTCGGTGCATGAGGCCTTACAACGAATACAGGCAATTCACCCTCAATCCAGAAGGGGACGCCCACAGTAATGCAACGCTGTTTGATAACCGCCAGCAGAAGAACAGCGAATGCCATGAGTTGCGCACAATCTCTGCAATCTCCGTTCATGCCAGACTGGGGAGAGAGGTGTTGTAATAATGTAAAATATGTGAAAAAGAATGTTTTTCGAACAACCTAGTATGAGAGCCTGTTCTAGTACACCCCCAAAACAAAATCAAGACTTTGTAAAAGAGCATAATAGGACCCCTTTAAAGGCTTGCACACTCAACTGTTTGCTAAATTAAGCTTTTTGCTCGTGTATCCTACATCTCTCATTCGGCACAAATCCAAATATTCCAAAATATTTCCATATTTGCGATGTATCTGAATGCTAAACTATTATTTATTATGTGAATTATAGGCTTTGTACTTCAGTTTTGTCTCTGTGTGCGCCGGCGCGATTACTTTAACTGTATCTTATACCAGCAGAATCAACTTAAAACACTCCATCATTTATTGTTTTATTAATAATGCATTACTGTCAAAGGTCTACTTTTATTTGTTTACACTCAAAATGAAAACAAAACATTTGCTTTTGTAAAATAAAGAAAACATATAGGATGTCGCTTTCTGCCATTTGAGTTTTGTTTCTGTGAACAAATGAAGCGCGTCACAAAAATGAACTGAAACTCAGCATATATAGGCTACGTTACGTGTC
>NW_015662168.1:30579-32761 GCF_001515625.1 Sinocyclocheilus rhinocerous | reverse complement strand
TTGGTTGGTCGGCCGCAGCAGCGTAGCAGATCTATTCCGCCAAGATCAAAAACATTAACATTGTCATGTACATTACCATGCCAATCCCTCCGAGAGTTGTCATGACAGAAATAAAAATATATATTACTTGGTATTTTTTTTATTTTTTTTATATAGGTTTTCTAAAAGTTTTTCTATACATTCTAAAAGTACTTTATTCCAAAGATACTACAAGCTAGTCAGTGTATTCAGTAAGCGTTGTGGCAATGTGGAAAATCCGTGCCACAGAAATTGTTTTACTTTCACTTTGCGTGATTGGGGTGGAGTGTTTCAATTAACGGCGAAGGAAGGATGGAGGATATAGGGAAGTGTGTCGTACCCGAGAGAGATTGCGTCATCAGTAAGGTTTGCAGTAGTGAGAGTGATTGAGTGGATTACCGTGCAAAGTGGAAAGATGTCCGCTTGTCGAACTGTTGCTTCCTGTGAATGATGTCTGGTGCATCGGGGAGTTTCACTTGACTTTTTAAGCATTGCACTTCAAGATTGTCTGATTTTAGTAAAGCTGTTCAGGAGACAAGTGATGGCTGCTCATCCATCCGTCCTGGTGTCTGACAAAACCCACTACACTCTCCAGATTCCTTCATGACTGCAAACTTGGTCAGTACCTCTACGCCGCCATTACACACACACTCATTCATTCACTACTACATACGCATGCACTCACACAACATTCACTTCCGCACATTCGATGTTCTTATTATTTTAATGGTTGTTTAATGGTTATTTTTGCTTTTTAAGATTATTGTTTGATGTTGTTCCTTAACTATGAAATGAACAAAATGTTTAATGTTTATTTTTTCTCTTCTTCTATGGACAATTTAAGAATGATTGTGGACGCGAATCTGCCTGTGTTGGAAACTTGAAATTAGCATGACGCAATTTCTGCACGGATTTCAAACTTGAATTGAACCGAAGTGCTGAACTGTTTATGTTTGTATCACTTGTTTTTTTTCTTCTGTTGTTCCCTATTTTCAAACAAGTTTTTTTTTTTACTCATGGACGTCATGGAATAAATCATCCCTTGTGAAATGAGTTTTCGTTGGACTGTTTTGATGATTAATGGGGTCATATGATGTTGCGGTTTAAGGTTAAAAAAACACATTATTTTCCACATACTGTACATTATTGATTCTCCTCTATGCCCTGCCTTTTTGAAACACGTTGATTTTTACAAAGCTCATCGGTCTGAAAAGCGAGGTGTGCTCTGATTGGCCAGCTATCCAGTGTGTTGTGTTTGGCCGAATACCTCAAGCGTGTGACGGAAATGTTACGCCCCTTACCATACTGTGATGCCGTGTCCTGGCCGGAGCGATGAGACAAAACCATTAAAACCCATTATAAACGAAGTATTTGTTGCATCCAGTGCATAATTACGGATTATAATGACTTATACTGTCTTTTTACACGTTGCGTTGCATCACGCCGAATAACCATAAAACCGGCGGCTTGAGTGAGCGGAGGCCGGCGGCTAGAGTGAGCGGAGGCTTGCGGCAACCACACGTGACGACCCCGGGCTGGACTCCGCTTCGTCCACGGTGAAAGCCGATCCGGCGATCCACAGCGCGAAGTTGAAGTATTTCCTCAGCGACCAGCACGGATCACTTTTATAAAGAATATCTCTTTGGATTTGAGACTTTAGTCTTTGCAACTTTACAGATCTTCTTTATGCACCAAGAGCTTGTAACACTCCAAAGAGAAAGGAAAAATTGAAATCGCATCATATGACCCCTTTAATATTGTAACAGGTGGTTTCTTTTTCTGGCAATCCTGGGTTAATTTAATTTAAATTGTGACAGGATTAATCCTGTCTGGCGCCCGAAAATTTTCCTTAAGAGTTTATTACTGCAAAGGTGGCCACCACCGTTACAGCGTAATGTATTGTAAGTTGTTTCAGAGGTATTGCAAGGATTACATACATCAATAATAAAACAGTGCATTGACATAAAAAAGGAAATTTACTTTTGGTAATTAAGTACTTTTTAAAGCAAGTACTTATGTACTTTTACTTAAGTAAAAATCTGTATTTACAACTTTTACTTGTAATGGAGTAATATTTGACCAGCAGTATCTGTACTTTCACTTAAGTAATGGAGTTGTGTACTTTGTCCGCCTCTGGATATAACCCTCCCTCGGTTTGAGAACA
>NW_015662168.1:13170-30353 GCF_001515625.1 Sinocyclocheilus rhinocerous | reverse complement strand
GTAATGTATTGTAAGTTGTTTCAGAGGTATTGCAAGGATTACATACATCAATAATAAAACAGTGCATTGACATAAAAAAGGAAATTTACTTTTGGTAATTAAGTACTTTTTAAAGCAAGTACTTATGTACTTTTACTTAAGTAAAAATCTGTATTTACAACTTTTACTTGTAATGGAGTAATATTTGACCAGCAGTATCTGTACTTTCACTCAAGTAAGAGAGTGTGTACTTTGTCCACCTCTGCACTTAAAGTTCCCATATTGTCAAAACTGGAATTTCCTGGCTTTTTTCACGATAACTGAGGTCTAGGGGCTATTTAACTACCATATAAGTTTCAAAACAGTCAGTCCATAGTAAAATGCACACAGCCTGCATAAAGTAGCTGTAATTTTTCACGAACCCTTGTTACTTCCGTAAAAAGTTGACATCAGAACTACACATTTTATCACGTTTAACCACAGCTGTCGTCGGTTTTTTGTCTGGCAGTGGCAGCAGATATGCGATCAAATTTCTAATTTGAGGCTGTATTACGTCGATTCTGGCACCCAACATCACAACATGATGATATTTTAAGCTCCTTATGTAGCCGAATCTGCGCTGGTTTGAATGGGCCGCCTCCAGTTTCCCCTTTGTTTTGCTGCCTCCAGCTAGCGCTGTGACGTCGGCTGACCCTAGTTACCTGTGGTTGGCCTGGCCGTGCGTCACTCAGAAAACAACAGGCCAATCAGAAGAGCGGCTCATGAATATTAATTAGACAGGCCAAAATCGACCTGTTCTCAGCAGAGCTCCTGAGAGAGCAGCTGTAAAAATATATTGAGATGGTTTTTGGTACTTATACCGCAAATATATATTCTTAAGGACATCAAAACCTAAAATAAAACTCCAGAAAGGTGTAAAATATGTGACCTTTAATTTATTATGATTGAGTTTCAATTTTATTGTATCTCTATGATAAATCTGACTCCAATTTTCAAGTGATCATTAAATTTAGACTGTATTTCTAATTAAGAAATGATCACACATATCGGTTACGTATTAATTTGGATATTTGGTTATTCTGGACATTCCATACTTTCAATTATTAGTTCATCAGAGACCCGAACGTCACACTGAATCTCACGTCAGCTGTACTATACCTTTAAGTCGGCCGCATACTGCTTGCTCAGAACAAAAAGTGTAGTTTGTTAGGTCACTTCAATATAATTTGCTAAGTGAGGGATAGACAGACATTTAAAGGTCTCTGATGATATACCTACTGCACCAATTCATCCATGAGCCTTTAGTCTGTTCTGTCCTGGACACAGATTTGAGGTAACATCTGACTCCACATGATTTACTAGTCATAATGATTTCAGGAGAGTTAAGAATAAATCAAATAAAGATAAATCTAAGAGTGAGGGATGCATACCTGAGAGCAGTTCTGGATGTGCAGCTCCAGAGATTCACACACACTGTGGGGGTTTTTCTGGTAACAGTCCCATTTTTTTTTTTTTGCCACTTCCTTTATATACGCAGACCAGTTGTGAAACAGAAGACCTTTTGGGGTCACACTTTATTTTAAGGTCCAATTCTCGCTATTAACAAACGAATATGGTCATGCAGAATATCTGCTTTATAAGCATTAATAAACACCCAATATGTTATTAATAGGCATTCTATAAGCAACTAGTTAATAGTGAGAATTGGTTGCTATACTAAAGTGTTACCCCTTTTGGTTGGTCAGGATCCCGTGACCCAAGTGTCACACCTGACCAGAGATAGGAAATCATTCTCACCAGGGACTTTAAGGGAGGCACACTCCTCAACTGCAGAACAGAATTCTTCTCAAAGTTTGCATTCTTTCTCATAATGTAAGTGATCGTTGGAATTGAAATTGAGACCATTTTACCAATCGCAATGAGACTTCAACTTCAACATTATTTATTTGTATAGCACATTTTAACGCAATTGTGTTGCCTAAAGTGCTTCACAATTTAAAAGAAAGCATATACAAAGATTAAAAACAATAAAATCTTACATAGTAAGAATAAACCACATAATGTACCAACCCACAGATGACAAATATCCTTTATCAGGTCAGTACACATCAGGGTTGTTCCTCTGCGAAAGGTCTCTATGAAGGTCTTTCCTCTACGAAAGCTAATGTAAAAAGATGAATTTTCAACTGAGACTTTAAAAACTTCTAAGGATGGAGCCTGCCGAATATGAAGTGGAAGAGCCACAACCATAAATGCTCTATCACCTTTAGATTTTTTTTTTGGAACGAGGAACTGCCAGTAACAGTTTATCTGCTGATCTCAGTGTCCTAGCCGATGTATGGTACTCTAAAAGATTGGTGATATAACTTGGGGACATGTTATGAAGTGCTTTAAAAACCATCAATAAAATCTTAAAATCGATCCTGTACTGAACTGGTAGCCAATGGAGAGATTATAATACTGGAGTAATATGATCCCTTTTTTTCGTGCCTGTCAAAAGCCTGGCTGCAGCATTCTGTACAATTTGCAGACGAGATAGTTGTCGCTGACAGATCCCAACATAAAGATAATTGCAATAATCCAATCTCGAGGTAATAAATGCATGGGCAACGGTTTTCTAAATCTTTAAAACTAACAATGGGTTTTAATCTGGAGATCATTCTAAGTTGGTAAAAACTACTTTTTACTACAGACTTTATCTGATTGTCAAAGCTGAGAGCTGAATCAATTATGATACCCAGGTTTCTTACACTTTTTTATAGTTAATTCTAAAGGAGCAATAGTACTGGAAATCATCTCTTTAAATTTTGGTGGACCAAAATAATTATCTCAGATTTGTTTTCATTAAGATGAAGAACATTTTTAAACAACCAAGTTTTGACCTCTTCCTGACAGAGTAACAGGGACTGTAGCGAGTGCTCGTTCCCGACTTTAAATGATAAATATATCTGAGTGTCATCAGCATAAATATGATAGGAAATGTCATAGCGGCGACATATATATCCAAGTGGGCACATGTACAATGGAAATAATGTAGGGCCCAGAATAGAACCTTGAGGAAGACCATATTTTAAAGGAACCACAGAAGATGAAGTATTTGCGAAATTAACAAAAAATGTTCTATCATGCAGATATGAATGAAACCATTTTAAAGCTGTTCTTTTGATGCATCACACTCCAAACGTTTTAAAAGGATCGAGTGATCAACAGTGTCGAATGCAGCACTGAGATCCAGCATAATTTAAACAACCCCCAACCCAGAGTCAACTGCCATCAGTAAATCGTTCACAACTTTTACCAGAGCGGTCTCTGTACTGTGACCAGCTCTAAATCCAGATTGGAATTTATCCAGAATATCATTTTCAGTTAATAAAGGGGTCATTTGAGAAAGAACAACCTTTTCTAAAACTTTAGATAGACATGGTAATTTAGAAATTGGGCAGAAATGGTTCAGCTCTGTATAGGGTCAAGGCCTGATTTTTTAAGTAAGGGAGAGACCACTGCTTGCTTAAGACAGGGTGGAACAACACCATTAATTAAAGAGCTATTCACAATAGATAATTGTAACAAAGTTCGTAGTCACGGGAAGAAGGAGGCGGGAACCGGCGGACATTTAAACAAACTTTAATAAAATAAACAAACACAAAATAGCGTTTAATAAAATAAACAAACCCAAAATAGCGCGACAGCCCCTCGCGGACGACTGTCGCGCACAAAAGAAACCAAAATACAAAATAAACTCCAGGCCTGGTCCTCTCTCGTCCGACACGGTCGTCACTCCTCCCTTTTATCCTTCCGGAGCTCCTCCGTGAGACTCGAGACCGGTGAGTGGTGCAGGTGTCGCTCATTATCAATTACTCCACCGGCCTCGCTCCGTTCCCACGGCTCTCGGCCCCGCCCCCACTCGTCACAATAATATACTAGGGCCCATAATTTCAAACAGATCCTTTAAAAAGCGAGGAGGAATAGGATCTAAAGGAGTATGTGACAGTTTCATATGTTTAACAATGCCCTCCAGAACTGGAAGAGAGACAAGGCCAAAGCAATTAAATATACAAGAACTTGGCATAGAGGCTGCTAGAACACCATGAGAAGACACAATATCTTCTCTGATTGACTCAATCTTTCTTATAAAAAAATTCAAAAAATCCTCACAGGTATGTGAAATAGAGTCAATAGGGGATACTATAACGGGGTTTAGCACAGTGTTTATTGTGCTAAACAAAACTTTAGGACAGTGAGCATTTCTACTAATTAAATCAGAAAAAGATTTAGTTCTAGCAGCTTTAACTGCATACTGATATTTATTAAGAGATCCCTGTAACATTTCAAAGGAAATTTGTAATTTGTCTCTCTTCCATCTACGTTCTGCTTTTCTACATGCTTGTCTGAGAGCACGTGTTTCATTATTAAATTATGGCTGAGACAGGGACTTAGGCTTTTTTAGTCTGATTGGAGCAACACCATTAATGATATCCAGATATACAGAATTAAAAACAACAGTCAACTCCTCTGTGTCCAATGAGGGTCCAGACGCCTCTATAATAGAGGAAACTGGGCTTTTAACATATGCCTCAGCAAAACGATTTGCTATCGACTCATTTATAGGACGAAAATAACAATCAGTAGATTGGCTTTTAGATACGGAAGCAGGCAGATCAAAATGAAAAAAAAGACAGGTCTTTGGTCAGATATATAATTATCCTCTGTGACCACATCACTAATTGACAAGCCCATGGATAAAACCAGATCAAGAGTATGCCCATGCCTGTGTGTGACAACACAAACAAACTGTGTTAAGTTAAAAGAATCAATGAGATCAGAGAACTGCTTTCCTAAAGGATTAGACGAGCAACAACACACAGCTCCGATCACAGCGTCCTCCATCCTCCTGTTGTTAATGTTGTTCTTCTTTGCTTCCATTGTTGAACGCCGCGTACAAATGACGTCGCTGTCGACCGGCTTACGTCACTTCTTAGTACACACTGTCGGTGCGAATGCAACCCTTTAAATAGTACTGGGAAATAGTTCCCGCAAAATCGTCCCAGTACTTTAGTACTGTACATTTAGTTCTGGAACTAAAGCGGTGCGAAAGGCCCTATGGATATTAAAGTCCCCAATAATTAAAAGGTTATCAGTGGTCGGAACGATAGAAGAGATAAAGTCCGAAAAGTCCTGAATAAAGTCCTTATTATATTTAGGAGGATGATAGATAAGTGCACAATATACATTGTAGGTCAGTTCTAATTTAATCAACTGTAATTCAAAAGTTGAATATGTCTCCACTGATACGAGGCTACATTTAAATATGTCATTAAAGAGCGTGGCCACAACCCCACCTCGACCAGTGTCTCTGGGGGTATTTAAAACATTTTAGTTCGCAGGCAACAGCTCGGTAAGAAGACAGGTATCCAAAGGCTCAAGCCAAGTTTCAATTAGGAACAAGAAATCCAAATCCTTAGATGCCACAAAGTCGCGAAGTATGAATGTTTTGTTTCTCACTGACCTCACATTCAGAAGTGCAGTGTTTGGTAACATTTAAAATGATACCAAACATGAAAGGGGACAACAATATATTTACAAGATACATCATATGAGGTATATCGACATTCTTAGTGAACTTTCAGTGACTGGAGCCTTGTGAAGGGAGGAGAGGGAAAGGGGGGCCCTGAATAAGCAAGGAGAGTTTGGGCAAGGTGGGGTCCTGTGCTCTTTCTTTGAGATCTTCTCTCCAGATTAGTGAGTTTTATTGTTTTGTTGTAGGGTGTTTGATTTCATGTTCTGTCTTGGCAGGAAAACCATTCTTACAGACCAACAATTAAAGAAATGGAACAGATCGAATACAAGAATGTCATGTGTAAATGTGTCTACCTCAGACAGACTGACAAACTCAACTACAAAGTGATCTGTAGGCCAATGACATACTTGGTAATGATATGGAAATAAACAGTTTATTGACTTTGTTGTAAAATGTATTTAATGCTTCGTTTGTCTGCTGCAATAATGTGACGTGTCTGAAGTTTAATTTGGTGGAATTTCTCAGCAAATATTGACAAATGTGATTCAGTTGCCTTTAATTTAATTAATCAGCATATCCTGCAAGTAATTTGATTCAAATATAATGACGACAGCTCTAAAAATAAAAGTTGAACTTTGAAGCAACGCTAGACCTGAATGAATCATTGCACTGTAACATGTCACTTGGGCAATGCTTTCAAATCAAAAGTGATTTCCTTTTGACAAAAATGCAAATATTTTTATGACAGATTCCATATCATACCACATGTCAAGAAACCTGGCAAGCATGCCAATGAAATTATTCTGAAGCCTTTTTTTTTCAGTAAGCAACGCTATCTATTTACATGCTAATTTATATGTCTTTCCACCTTCATGTTTTGACATTATTCATGATTGCTGCATTGAGAATAATGTTTGGTTTTGGGTTTGTGAAAGAGCCACTTCATCCACACATTTTTATGTGTTTTATATATAAACATCACATTAATTCTGGGTATATTCTCTCTTTGTGTCGTGACTGTGGGTGGTATAATAGTAAAACCACCTGCTGATTCCCGTTTGAGCAATGGCAATTTAGTCCTCATGTTAAATATGCTATCAATGCTTTTAAGTGTTTGCCACAAGCATTCTACAGAGGATGAAACGTTTTTCAAGTGGAGTATGAGTGTAAATTGCTGCTTGTATCAAAACTGTTCTTAAGAACTGATGTAACAATGACGTTAAAGAATGTCTGATGCTGAGGTACTGTTGCACAATTGACAAGGGTTTTTTTCAACATCAGTAAACCTTTGATATTTTTAATAGTGGTTTAAATATTCAAATACTTTTTAGGGCCAAAATAATTAGGTTTAAATAATAGGGACAACATTCTATAAGCAAACTACATATTGCAAAAATAACAGTATGTGTACTGTTCTCAGGTTCTGGAGAAACAGATTTTAGACAAAAGTGGGAAGCAATTTTAAATAAATGCTCCCAGGACCTTATGCTATTGTTAATTGAAGAAGCAAAAAAACGGACTTTTGCCTCAATAAACTACTAATTTGCTGCTTATTAATAGTTAGTAAGGTAGTTGTTAAGTTTAGGTATTGGGTAGGATTAGGGATGTAGGATATGGTCATGCAGAATATCTGCTTTATAAGTACTTACCGAGTATTGATGAAGACCAATCAGCAGTGGAGATTTCACCCAGAAGAGATTTTTTAGGAAACAAGTCCAGAATTTTTCAGAGATCCAGAAGACAAGAGGACGGAAGATGAGACGAGAAGAAGTAGAGGCTTTGAACTGGCTTTCCAATAACGAAGATCTTGTAATAAAAAGAGCGGATAAGGGAGGCGCAGTTGTTGTATGGGGCAGAGATCAGTACATCAAAGAAGCCTTTAGACAACTACAAAATTGTGAGTACTATCAGCGCCTGAAATTTAATCCAATAGAAAGTATTAAAAATGAATTGACTGACATTTTATTACATGCTGAAAATGAGGGATGGATTTAAAAAAATTAACGTGATTTTCTATTTTGTAAAGATTCCTACTTTTTATATGCTTCCAAAAGTACACACAAATCTTGAAAATCCACCAGGGAGACCTATAATTAGTGGTAATAGGTCTATTACAGAGCCGGCTTCAAAATTTGTGGATTATTTTATTAAACCATTGGTTAGTGAACTCCCCTCGTTCATTCAAGATACAACTCATGTATTGAATATCGTTAAAGAAATGAAAACTACAGAATCATCTATACTGGTGACTATGGATGTTGAATCATTGTATACGAATATAGATCATAAAGATGGGCTGGAAGCATTATCATACTATTTAGATATGAGATCATCTACTGAAAGGCCACCGGCATGTTTTATTATGCAATTAGCAGAATGGACATTAAATAACAACTTCTTTCTGTTTCAAGATGAATTCTATAAACAAATTAAAGGCACAGCAATGGGTGCCTGTTTTGCCCCAAATTATACAAATTTGTTTTTAGGATTTTGGGAAAAGAAATTTGTATTTTCTGATTCAAATCCATATTTAAAGAATGTGATGTGGTGGAGTAGATATATAGATGATATCATTTTGATATGGACAGGTTCAGAAGCAGATCGGTTAGTCTTTCATTCATACTTAAATAACACCAATGTAAATTTGAAGTTGAGTCTTGATTTTTCACATACTCAGATACATTTCTTGGACTTAACAATTTTGAAAGAAGGCAATGGTGTGTTACATACTACTATTTTTTAGGAAAGAAACTGATATAAATACTATTTTAAGAGCAGATAGTTTTCACCCTTCATGGTTGATCGACAATATTCCCTTAGGACAGTTTCAGAGGTTAAAAAGAATCTGTGACAAGGAAGATGATTTTGATTTCAAGGCTCAAGAAATGACTCAAAGATTTCAGGAACGAGGGTACAAAAACAGGGTGATCAACAAGGCATTTCATAAAGCAAGAAACATCAGTAGAGATGAGTTATTAGTACAAAAACGTAAATCACAAGACTCTGATAATTCGGTTTATTTCGTTACACAGTACAGTACAGAGGCGAATAGAATTAAGAAAATTATAAAAAAAGAATTGGGAAATTGTGATGAGTGATCCCCATCTCAGGGAAGTCATGCCTGAATCTCCCTCCATTGTATTCCGGAAAGCACCTACGATTAAAGATAAATTAGTGAGAAGTCATCTTTCCTCTAAGAAATTAAGTACCTGGTTATGTCCGAGTGCAGGAAATTACAGATGTGGCAATTGCAATCACTGTGACAATATGGTCAAGACAAATACTGTATGTTTAAAGATGTAACTTCACACACTGAATTTAAAGTTAAATCATGCATTAACTGCAATACCTCATTTGTAGTGTATCGGTTAGAGTGTCCATGTGGTTGTTTCTATATAGGGATGACTACAAGGAAATTAAAGATCAGATTAGCAGAACATAAGAATGCCATTCGAGTTTGTAACCCTTTGTATCCTATAGCCCTTCATTATAAAGAGAATCGTAAAGATTATAAAGAAAAATCATGGTAGCCCAAGTACATTGAAGATAATCAGAATAGAACATGTCCCCAGGTCAATAAGAGGAGGTGATAGGGTCAATAGGCTTTTACAGAGAGAGTATTTTTGGATCTATATACTGAAAGCAACTAAACTTCCAGGCTTAAATGATGGGGAATTAGACCTTGTACCTTTTTTGTAATAAGAATTCAGATCTGGAAGTATTATATTGTTGATCTTCTGTTTTTTTTTTTTTTTTAAGAAATGTATACTATGTACATACACACACTGATTTGTGGAGTTTGATTTATATATTTAAAATTTTTTTTTTCTCCCTCCTTTATACATGATTATATTGTGTTTGATTTAATTTGATATGTAATCGTCGAACTTCCTCTCTACTGTTTGTCCTGTGTAGAACGACCAGGTGATTGTTATTTGACTAATTAATTGCTGCTCAAAATGAACTCAGATTGTGTTTGTTACTCACACCCTGACGAAGGCAAAATAGCCGCAACGCGTAGGTGTGCACTTGTCACCTGTTCTTAAAACTCATAGCCATGATGAAATAAAGGCTTTTTAAAACTTTTTGTATACGATTTGAGTGCCTTGGACTACTATTATTCATAACAGTATGTGTATTTTAGCAAAATTGCACATGCACAGAGTCTTTGAATGTGCTGAGATGCTATTCTTCTTCTTTTAACTATTTACGTGTCTGAATCTAGGCCAGCACTGTCTCTTTTTAGTGAGGATTCAATGCTTTGATAATAACTGTACGCCACTGACAGTCAGAGCTCTTCTGAAAATAACTGATAATACAAAGAAACTTGAAAAAGATGGAAAAGTAACAGACAGAGAAACTCCTTTAGCCTTTATATAATTTGGTTTGAGTAGCTGGTACAATAATGTCCTTGTTACATCATTCCTGTGCCACTGTATCAACCGCTAATAAATGTGACATTTTATCTGTGATATTATTTAAATTCATAGGTATTTGTATATAAAATGTACATGCTTGTTTTATGATACATCAACAACTTATTATTATTATTTTTTTTTTTTACAACTTTAGGAACTCTGACAACTGGTTGTAATAAATAAATTAAAACTACATTATTACAATACATATAATATATACATATATAATATTATAATAAAATATTACTTTGGTAAATGCATTAACTGTGTTGATTGCGTCAGATGCAATGTCTCATTTATTAGAAATTTGAATGAATTAAAATTTAAAATGCAAAAAAAATAAACAAATACATAAACAATGTATGAATTCAATGATATAATAATAATAATAATAATAATAATAATAATGAAACATGATTTTTATGAACCTCAAATGATTCATTTGTACATCTGTACAAGTTGTACATATGTAAAAGGGTTTTTTCCATTGATATTGTACATAAAAAAATGTTCTAGAACAGTGCAAATACCTCTGAAAACTAAGATAAAAAAGTAAATATAAATTCATATATTCAAAACCTTCAACTTCCAAGCAGCCGGGGTCCATTTGTGCCAACAGCATATTGGCCTTATACTGCGGAGGACAGAGGTGTGCTTTGCTGTAAATGATTTGTCCTGAACTATTGCTGTTTAGGAAGATAGCTCATTACAAGAGTCCGACCGCCAGCAGCCACCTTTGATGGATAGTTTTTCGCAGACACCTGACAGCAGATTGTTTTTGCATTGTAAACAAACAGAGAGAGTGTGTTATACAAGTAAGCCAAGTAGAGACTGTGGCAGTACAAGAGAATTTGCCAGTCTGGGTGAGCTCCTCTACCTAATCAATTATACTGGCCAGTGTACAGGTCCAATCAAAGGCTTGGCTTGGTGCTTATTTTACCCTTATTGTAAAGAAATTAAAAAAAAACAAAAAAACATTTAAAGTAGGAACAGTCCGATTATAATGGTTGACTAAAAAACTACTCAAACAGTGAGGCTGACAAGTTTATTTAGATTTTTTTTTTCAAATGTTCAAAGTTACACTGCACACACACACACACACACACACACGTTTGTTTCTGTGAATTGTGGGGACCTTCCATAGACTATTACTTTTATACTGACCAAACAATATTTTCTATCCCATAACCCAACCCTAACCCTACCCCTTACAGAAAACCTGTTTGCATTGTTACACTTTCAGATAAACATCATTTACTATTTTTTATATATTTTTTTTCCCTCGTGGGGACCGCAGGCCGGTCCCCACAATATCAAAAATGTCAGATTTTACTATCCTTGTAGCATAAAGTACACACACACACGCACACACAAAGATTTTGAAAATCTAAAAAAGATTTTAAAAAAGAAGAAAAAAAAAACAGATTAAAAAAAGATTCAAATACATTCAAATAAATTTGATTAAATTAGATATTAAAATAGTTTGCAAGATATTAAGGTTTGCAAGCACCCAGCATGCATTGAAGCATTAATAAATTATACATTTAGTGACCTTATTTATAATGTTGACATTATTTTTGTCATCACTCTTAGTCATTCGTTGTTTGTATCAAGGACTCATCAGCCAATACATTTTTCATTTTTCGTTTTTTTTCCCCTCAACACACAAACCTCAAACATCAACAACTAAAAAGATGAGCACACAACAAATAAATAGAACTAACAACAAAAATAACAACAGCAATAGTCTGCAAGCTGCAAAACAATAAGCATACACTGACAAAAAGAAAAATGAATTGGTGTATAAACAGTTTTCACTCTACAAAAAAAATAGCAAGTAACATTAAAATTAAACATGGAATTTTGAGGTAGAAAGAGAGACTGAAATAGTATGTTCTTATAAAATGCACTCCAATAATCTTTGTTTCATTTACAACTTTAAAATTGTTAATTGAAAAAGTCTTTCAGAATAGGTGCATTATATTTCTAATAATGCAGGTACATATATTTCTACATATCAAACATGGCATGTAAATTTGTACCAGTTTGTGCGTTATAATGGGGGAAAATACAATTGTCCTTGGTCTCCCCTATTATTCAGAATCTCAGTTCAACAAAAGCCGCATGCTAGAAATAGTACTATGTTAATGCTGGCCAAATTGTTTTCTAAAACCCAATTGGGCTGTCTATTTAATTTAATGGATGACATGTACATGAATATTCAATCGGATAAGCTATTCCATCCAATTCCAAAAGGGAATTCTCAAGCATGAGGAAGCGAGCCTCATCAGTAAAGGTGGACATTTGTATCAAAATAGATGGAATATTCCTGGCTGCGAGCCAAGATTCCCATCTGCCTTTGAAAGCAGCCTTCCCCATCTGCTGAGATTAGCCTGTCAGAAAACACGGCTGATACCCGTTGTGAAAGAGAAGGGATCTTTCACCCAGCAGTCCAGATAATACCTGCCGGATGCTGTTATTGTGCTTCTTTCGGATCCAGTTACTGCAAATCATCAGTGAGAACCTGGACGGGTGGCTGAGATAATGACTTTACTCCCAAACCCCCCACCCCCTGATGTCCAGGTCAATCTCACACCAACTGCCCATATCTCCCTTCTGGAATTTGCCCATTAGAGCCATAGCCAGATCCTATTGAATAGCATTGGAGCTGGCACTAAGAAATATGAGAGCAAAGCTTCTCACAAGTTGAATTTTGGACATGGAATCATCTCAAGGAATAGACTTATTTTTTAGAGCTACTCGAAATATCATATCAGACATGCTTGCATTTGACTTTTGGCATACATTCTGGTTCACATTGGAGCATATTTTGGCCAAAGAGATCCCTGGAGAGAACTATCCCATTTATCAGCTGGCGTATTTACTCCGTAAGTATGCAACCTGCATGCAGCCATCATTCCTCATGGGTACTTTTTCTGGGCACAGATTTTGACCCAATTACTAGAGTCATAAATGCCATGTGACTAATTACTCTGGAGTAATTACCAGCAGGGGCTATCTGCCCATCCTAACCAGCCTTGACCCCGATTCTAGCCAAAAACACATATTTAGACAGGAAGACACCATTTCACCGTTGTTGGGCGAAATCCAGTCATTTCAATAGAAATCTGTGAGTTTCATGTGAGGATGGAAAAACTCCCAATAGACTTTGTTCGTGTTCGTTCAATGGTAGCCACACCAGATACTGACTGCGACTTTTGATATTGACCCCTCCTTTGTTCAGGGACACATTAGCTTCTTCCATTTCTGTTTGTAAAATGCCTGTGAAACTTGTTCAGTATTATCTCAGTTGTTTAACTTTTTATGTGAAAACAAATATTTACACATGTTAGGAATTTTGCTGGAAAAAAAGCAGGTGATAGTGAGAGGATGTTTGAGTTTAGCTATTACTTATCGTTAGCTCATATCAGACAGTTCCATTTAGATGGTTTCTGCATAAGTGTGTATTTTTTCAAGGCACTTGAAAATTATGATTGCAGTTGTGATATTTTTGAAGTACCTTGAATAGATTTTCTCTTATTCAAGAAATCATTCCATTATTCCAATGACACATAAAAATGCATTTTATGTCTGACCTCAAAACACAGTTTGCCAATGGGGAAAAGAAACGTGATTAAATATATATTCAATATACATTTTCAGAAAAAAAAAAATCTATTCAATTTTGCCTTAAAAATTCTAAGGAGTTTTAGATGTTTTTACTGGAAAACAATACCAGATTTTTATTTATTTATTTATTTATTTTTGCAGTATTGTTTTGCGCCCATAAATAAGTGAAGGCCAAGCTAGCATGTGTCGCTAATCAATTAGGGTGGAAATGCAACTGCATAACTCAAAGCTTTCAATGGGAATCTCTGCACAATTTGTCCTGATCTGTTCCTCCAATCTGTCTAGTGTCTATTACTCAATGTCTCTTTCACCTGCGTGCACAACAATGCAAGACAAATGAATGTGCTGCAGGCATAAGGATACTTGACTTTCATTAACTCCCAACACAAAGTATGCATCAATGCATTAAGAACAGCACTGAGACTTTTTAAAGATCTTTAGGGTACAATTAAAGTCAACACGGAATGTAAATTAACCCTATTTATTTAATGGACATTCCTGGTCTTGGGCTAATTTATTTGTGCACATTATAAGAAAAGTACTCTGTAAAGTTTTGTCTGTCGACACAAAATGCATAACTTTTTGCTGGCATTATATGATGATGTTCTAAATTGAATTTGTAAAAAATCAGACCAGTGGTTTAGGTTGGACAAGTAGGTTTTTTAGTAAAAAAAAATACAAATGGTGGATAAAATGTTAACTGTCTATGGCATAATTGACCAGTTTTATTTCAATAGGCAAAAATATATCAAAAGCTATTAACAATTTAATGCATTTGTGACACTATTCTGAAACTTTTGAGTACCTTGAAGACATCTTGCTAAAGACACACTTTGTTTTGAATATGCCAATGCATTCATACAATGGCATTTTATTGCAAAATTTTAAATGGTCAGTGCCCAAAATGTCTGAAAATTGTGTATCATGTGACTCTGATGAACAATTATTTTTCGTGAAACAATTTCGAATATTTAAGCAAAAATAGTAGTTTTTATATTGTCTGACTAGTATGGTACTGTGCAAGTACTCTAAGGTCATACTCGCAAAGACTGCCTGTTTCTGACCACGTCTCTTAAATAAAAGCTTGCAGATGGATCCGCACGTCTCACGTCTTGTCAACCCCGTAACAGTACCAAGTTTCGTCTGAATTTGTTATAATATTATAGAGATATAGTGTCACATCCATTTTGCAAGCTCACTGTCAAATTTGTTTGTGTTTTATTTGAGAATGGTTTGTTTAATCAGCTTGGATTCTATAACGTTTTGTCAGCACAATCAGAAGATGATTTGACTTTCATGAAAATCTGGTGAAAAGTTTTTTTCTGGAAATTTCAAAATGGCAGAAAATGTTTGACAGAAAACGAGGTCTAGTTAACCGTATAAACATGAGTTCATATTTGGGCAGTTGGTGGCGCTAGAGGGTTTCAGTTTGCTGTTGGTAATTATCCTCTATATTTGTGCAAAATTTCATAACTTTCCCGCAAGTGTCTCTATGTGCTGTCGTAAACTCAAGACTGGAAGAAGTAGAGTAACAATAAAACAACAATAATTAATACATTTGGTTCTCTCGTAACATTGGTACTTGGCTCCAGTAATGACAATGAAGCATTCTTGCCATTCCCCTTTTCAAAACTGTGCATCCTATACATGGTATATCATACCAGAAAAATAATTTAAAGTGATTGTCAGGATGAAGTATGATTTCACAAGCTTTTTATTAGTTTATTCAGAGGAGTCATTTAATGGTAAACTATTGTAATGGGTAAACCTTACACGCATCATGCTTGGAAAGTGATGAAATGTATTTATTTTTTTCTCTTTGAGACGATATTGTGCAATACAGACAAAGATAGGATGTGGCCACATGTTGTAGAGCAAATGATTACACATAACCCAGCCACAACAAGAAACCTGTTGCTCAGCTTTGCCCAAGAGAATTACTGCGAGAAATTACTTTTCTGGATTTCACTTTTTGCTGATCACATACACTATACTTCCAAGAAAAAGCCTTGCTGTGCTGAAAACACTCAATACCCTCCTAATGAGCTTCTGCTTGTATGTAAATGATCAAGCTGCATTAGTAAGCGTTTGTTCTTGGGAATAACCTTCGTTTGTCAGGATGATACTGAATGTGCTGGCAAAACTACTGACAGACGGAACCATCTGTTATGAATTAAATTCTTATTCGGATCTTGGACATGATGCCTTGAAAAGTGCCATCCATTTTATTCCTGATAATGACCATCATTAATAGCAATGCTGTGTAACAAACTTGGTATTTGAGGCCAGCTCATCTTTCATGTCTCTTGTATAAGTCTTGCATCATAATATAGTCAGGATGATTGTTTTGTACATTGTTATGCATTAGACAACAAACAGATAAGATTTTAAAACAGTTTATTCTTAATCAATATTTCATACCCTGTACATATTTATATGGCAAAACGTTGTGTAATAATTTTTCCCTTAAATGTATCTTTGAACTGCTCTTCTTGGCCTAGAGCCACTTGCTAGGACCCGTTTTTATGTCCTTTTTCCCCTTCTTTTCCACAGAAGCGGTGCGTTTGGTAAGCTAATAAAATATTTCAGCTCAGATCAGTATTTTGTGTCCATTTATTTGTGGCAAGTAGCCATGTGAAAATAATATAGATCCAGCCATTTGCTGCAGGAATATAAACCCCTTCAGTAAGATGCAAGGTCAACCTGTCAGGGTTTATTTTGCAATAACAATCAGATGGATGTACAGTATTCCTTAGTAACACTAAACACCTGTGCTGTGAATGGAGTCATTAACTAGACTTCAATAACACTAATCTAGACTTCATTAACAATATATTGCAATTACTGCATTATCACATTGTTACTGTTACGGGGCGAATGAGACGTGAGACGTGCGGATCCATCTGCAGGCTTTTATTAGACAGAGACGTGGTCATAACAGGCATGGGTCAAACAATGGCAAACAGGTATATTGAGGGCAAGACACAAGAGTAGTCCAGTAATCGAGCGTGGTCGATCTCCGGCGAACGTAATCCTGAGGGCGAGGTAAACGGGGAATCCACAAGACAAGCCTGTGATGGCCTGTAATTCCAAAACAGGCTATAAACTTCAGGGCATGCAGAGATCAGACAAAACGAGATAACAGGCAATACGTTGAAACAAGACAGACAGACAATACAAGATCAGATTTGACTGTAGAATTTAAACCAACAGACAGTTCACAGTGGGATGCATTGAGTGACACTAGATTGGCAGACAGTTCAGTGATTGAAGCTGGACAGACAGATAATTCAGAGTCAAGCTCATTGACGGAAACTGGATAGATAGACTGTTCACTAGGGGTCTCTTTGGCAACGACAGAAGTAATGGGGCAAATATAGAGTTCATTTATGGTTTCCAGGTTCATGACAGGCAGGGTTAAGAGTTCAAAGGCAGGTCTTTGGGCTGTGCCAAGGCCACTAGAGCCTACAGGAAGCTTAGATAAGGTTTCTGGGGTCGTGACTGGACTATTGGGGCAAATAACAGGTTCATTTGTTGCGACTAGATGGACGGACAGTTCACAATCAGCCTCCATAGCTGGTTAAACACGAGACAAGAGTTCATAAACAGCCTCCATAGCCGTAACAGGACAGTCAGGA
>NW_015662168.1:11315-13144 GCF_001515625.1 Sinocyclocheilus rhinocerous | reverse complement strand
GCTGGTTCAACACGAGACAAGAGTTCATAAACAGCCTCCATAGCCGTAACAGGACAGTCAGGAGATTTACAGATAGCGTCCTTGGCTGGTTCAGAACAGGCAGAGAGTTCATAGGCAGCCTCCTTGGCCGGAACAGGACAGGCAGAGAGTTCACAGACGGCCTCCTTGGCCGGAACAGGACGGGCAGAGAGTTCACAGACGGCCTTCTTAGCCGTTACAGGACAGGCAGATAATTCAAAGACGGCCTCCATAGCCATTACAGGACTGGCAAAGAGATCACAGATGGTCTTCATATCCGTGATAGGACAGGCAGAGGGATCACAGACGTCCTCCCTGGCCGGAACAGAACAGGACGAGAGTTTATAAGTGGATACCACTGACACCTCTGGAGGTTCTACAGTAGTAACATCAGAAAACGGGTAGAGTTCATTAATATCCTCCTTAACAGGACAGGTACAGTGTTCATCTACGGTTCATTCGACCGTGACATGGCGGGTTGAAAGTGTATTGCTGGGCGCCACCACCATACAAGGAGCTGAAGCGGGCGCCGCCGCCTCGGGAGGTTCTGCAGCCTCAGCCGCCACCTCTGGAGGACCTGGAGCGAGCACCGACATCTCTGGAGGTTCTGTAGCCTCAGCCGCCACCTCTGGAGACACCATTGTGGACGCCACCAAAGATCAGCTGTGACTTGACTTGACTCAGGAATTGAAGCTGTGACTTGACTTGACTCATGAAAAACAGCTGTGACTAGACTTGCCTCATGACGATCAACGGTGACTTGACTTGACTCATGACGATTAACAGTGACTTGAGTTGACTCAGGTAAATCAGCTGTGATTTGACTTGACTCAGGAAAGACAGCAGTAGCATTACACGGCTTTGTTGTCAACGCCATTTTGTGAGCGAATGCAGTGTCTTGTTCCTCCGCGACACCCACAGTGAATGCTGAACCAACAGTCCACAGAACATAATCCAAAAAATTACTAAGTGACGAACGAGGACTCTCATGAATCATTCTTGACTTTAAAGGCTGGTTAAGGTCATCACAGAAAAAGTCTATCAGCATACAGTCCGGTAATTCTCTGCCATTAGCCAAAGCCAAATATTCCTCAATGTAACCCTCAAGTGATCGTGTGCCCTGCTTGAGAGCTAGTAGCAGAATCGCTGTGTTCATACCTGGCCAATGTCCTTCAGAAAAGCCGCTGGATCCTTGTTTGGCCAAGTATTCTGTTACGGGGCGAACGAGACGTGAGGTGTGCTGATCCATCTGCAGGCTTTTATTAGACAGAGACGTGGTCATAACAGGCATGGGTCAAACAATGGCAAACAGGTATATTGAGGGCAAGACACAAGAGTGATCCAGTAAACGAGCATGGTCGATCTCCGGCGAACGTAATCCTGAGGGTGAGGTAAACGGGGAATCCACAAGACGAATTAGAGTCCAGGCGAGGTGCAAACACAGTCCGAAACAGCAAGGCAAAGGGTAATTCCAAAACAGGCTATAAACTTCAGGGCAGGCAGAGATCAGACAAAACGAGATAACAGGCAAGGATCAAGACACGGGTAAACAGACTAAGAACAAGGCTATACTAGATTGAGAAACTTGGAATGGTTCCGTAAAGTAGCTATCACTAGATGAGAGATAAACGCTAAACAATACTCGGCATTGAATGGTGGTGTGAGACTGATTTATATAGTGTGTGTTATTGGTAGCAGCTGTGTGTGATTGGTTTCAGATGAGCTTGTGATTAGTGCAATGGAGCATGGGAAATGTAGTCCAGGGTGATGTGTAACCGTTTGTGTAGTGCGAGAGCCAATGTAACGGAAGG
>NW_015662168.1:4977-10695 GCF_001515625.1 Sinocyclocheilus rhinocerous | reverse complement strand
ATATATATATATATATATATTCCTAAGTCACATCTTTCTGTGTTGTGAGATGAAATATGAAAGTCTCTGTATTCATATAGTTGAATAGAAGACTCTCAATGACCAAGACTCTCAAAATTCTCACTTCAGCAGCTCAGCTTGTTTAATTTGTTTTGACTGTCATTTTGCATCAATACGGATGCAGCAAACGCTTGATGAACATGTCTGGCTTCCTGATCGGGTGTAGGCTGTGATTTATGTTGATGTAAGTTACGTCAAAGCCCTTTCTATTGATTAGGGTGTTTGCCTGCGCATTTCGTTTTGTCAGTGCCAAACTAAGATGTACGACAACTTTTTTTCTCCATGTAAATGCAGAGATGAAACTCTGCAATTAGGCCTCACACAAGCTTTGCAAATGCAAACAAAAAACATCCTAATTAAAAAAAACTTGCTTATCTGGCAAGATTCGTGGTGAAAGAGGTGTGGAAACATACACATTTAAAACCTATGAAAATTATATATACTGTAGAGAGTTATTTTGGCTAGCTCTGAGATAATACATGTCTCACAAGAGCTGTGCAAATACTAATAAAAACAGCTCTGGGTTTTTTTTTAAACTTTGAAACACATTCCTTTAGCAGATTATTGAGGCTGTAACATAACATACTTTACTGCACAAAATAAATGAAGCAAGCAAGATAGATGGGCATAGTTTACAAACACTTCCATTAAGATATAATCACACCATAACATTTTTACAGGTCAGAAGTGCATAAGAGGGATGGGCAATCAGTCTGCCAGACTGAACCTCTTGCAGTTGCTTAATATCAATAAATCGCCCCTGGAGAAGGAGGTTGGCCCTGTTGACTGTATATCTCCCCTGATCCACCCAGCCATGTGGCACAGATGTAACATTAATTATCATAAAACTGCTGGCCATGTGCAGGGACTTCAAAGTGCCCAGACGTCAGTCTGAGCGACTGCAGAGAGCCTCAGTGTGACTAATGAGCTAGCCGAAGAGAAACAACAGCAGTAGGACAAGTGTTGGAAAACCTTCCCCAGTGACACAGAATCAATAAAGCAAACTGTTGTCGGTGTGGGAGGAATATTTTGTCTTTTTTTTCTTCTTGAAATAAAGCTGGCCATGTCTTTCCGGCAGTGCCTCTGACTAAATAAGATGTGACTTAGAGTTAGAATAGTTTACCAAAAAAATTTAAAAGCCTCAGGCTAACTAAAACATAGATGAGTTTGTTTCTTCATCAGTTTTGGATAAATGTAGCATTATATCACTTGCCTGGTGGCGATCGAACGGAAGTCCATGGACAGGATTCGTGACAGTTACAACATATTAAAAATATTAAGGACATACTTGTATTTATTCAGTTTCAATCATTGCTAACTGCTAACTGTATTTATCTTTACTATAGATTTTTTCCCTTTCTTGTTCGTAATTTAAAAAAAAAGGTAAATAAGTAAACAAACTGATTTTTAATTCTGAGTAAAACCTGACAAAAAGGCATGGATGGGGAAAAAAGGCATTCTTCTACAAGGCAATTCATAAACTAATCTATTTTTAACATGATTTCTAATCAATTTCTAATATATCCTGTGCTTACTGGAAATATTTAAAATTACTAAATCATTTTGAGAAAGCAAAATAAAATTACCAAAAAAATTTAAAAGCCTCAGGCTAACTAAAACATAGATGAGTTTGTTTCTTCATCAGTTTTGGATAAATGTAGCATTATATCACTTGCTCAGCAATGGATCCTCTGCAGTGAATGGGTGCCGTCAGAATGAGAGCCCAAACAGCTGATAAAAACATCACAATAATCCACAAGTAATCCACACCACTCCAGTCCATCAATTAACATCTTGAGAAGGCAAAAACTGTGTGTTTGCAAGAAACAAACACATAATTGTTTTACTTCAACTTCAACTTCAAATATGAGTCCTCTATCATATTGCTTCCTCCAGTGAAAAAGTAATCTCGTCTGAATCAGATGAGAAATATACAGAGGTCAAGCAAAACAGTTCAAAACAAGTATGTGTGTGAATTGTGATGTGAGAGGACAACAGAAGATGGACTTTCTCACTGGAGAAAGCGATATTATGGATTATAGACTCATATTTTGGAAAGAAGTGACAGTTTAAAAGTAAAAAAAAAAAGTTGATTTCTTTATTACAAAAATGCAGCATTAACTGATGAACTGCAGTGGTGTGAATTACTTGTGGATTATTATTTTAATATTTTTTATTAGCTATTTGGACTCTCATTGACTCTCATCTGACGGCACCCATTCACTGCAGAGGATCCATTGGTGAGCAAGTAATGGAATGATGCATATATTCAAATTTAATGAAGAAACAAAACTCATCTACATCATCGATGGCCTGAGGGTGAGGACATTTTCCATAATATTTCATGTTTGCGGAAACTATTCCTTTAAAGTCAATGTAAAACACATTTCATAAGTCATATGTCAGAAAGAGCTTTATTACCAAGTATGCTTACACGCACAAGGAATTTGACTTGGCAACAGGAGCTTCCAGTGCAGAAGAAAGTACGGACGTTGTGCAAACATACATGACTTAAACATTTCATCAGTGAACTCTGTCTTTAATAACTATTTGACACTGTGAGGTCATATATTAAAACAAATTAAAAAGAGGAACCCTGCTTGAGTTGTTAGATATTTAATTAGTACATTTAATTACTTTAAGCAAGTCAATGTTTTTTCCTTGTCATGTGTATAGTATGTTGTACAGCATTGTGGGAAGGGTTACAGACAGATGCACTTTCTGTGCATTGCAGTATTGGTTTATCGTGTTTACGCAGCACATCTCAAGAGCAGTTTGCATGCCTCTTTTCTAGAGTGTTTTAAAAATTGTCTTTAATCCACACCATAAATCACATTAAAGTCCATAATTGGTTGAAGCACATGAAAGATGCCCTGCGCCTGGGACGGCCACATCTTTAGGTTTTATCAGGCATTTCTGCTAATGAGATCGCTCTCAAGAGACCTTTCGTAATTACAATTATCTCAGGAATTAAACCTTATAAACCTTAACTTGACCCACGATTTTACTTGGTTTTTATTTCTTTATTAATAAATGAATCAGAACTCAGCCAGAGCCCAGCTCTGCTACTTTACATTAAATAAGTGAAATAACAGTATTTAGGATAAGGCCAACCAAAACTCTTTTACAGTAGGTTGATAGAGGAGTATACTGTAGTAAATGGACTATAATACACACTAATGTACTAATGTTGTAACAGTTTTGATGTACACAGTTAATTTATTAAAACCATAATGATACAGATTTTGTGTATCTAAGATCTTAAGAAAGTGAATAAATGATTAGAACAATGTTTATTTTTGAATTTATATGAATTATGAATTTAATTATATATTGAAAATGTATTGCTATTTCACCTCATTCAATCAATCAGTCACCTTTTTCCATGAGAGGGATTTTTAGCCCCATTGCACCCTACAAAGTTGAGCAACAGATTATGAATTATATATGAATTAGTGAATTCTGTCACCGAGTAAAAATAAATAAATACAGAAACAAAATATAAACAGTATATATATATATATACTGTATATACACTGTATATATTTTGTTTCTCTATTCTTTTTTTAACTCGGTGACAGAATTCACAAATTCATATATAATTCATAATCTTATTTTTATTAATATTTTTATTTTATTTTTTATTTTACACCCACTTGGCCCAAAATCATGAGGAGACACTTACAATGTATTTATACTTTAAAAATATTTGGGTTTTGGTGAACAATTTGCATCTCAATTCCTCAAGTCTCCAGTCCCCTCGTTCATTCGTCATAGTCATTGGATCCAGTACAATTTCTTTCCGTATATATCATTTGTATTATGCATTATTAGAACAGAACAAAACATGTCCCTATAAGCAGATAATACTGTGTTATGTTACTAATATTTCCATTCAAACAAGTCTCATACAGTTTTTGCTACCTGTAAATTATAGTAAACCAGAAAATGCAGGTTATTAAAGCATAATTGTATCCCTCTTTTAAACAAAATGCAGCAGGATCTTGCTAGGTGAACTTCACCCCTGCTCTCACTTGCTGGCAGAATTTCATAAAACATGAATGTCCTTCTCAAAATTCATATTTCAGAGTCCTTAAAACTACAACAGGGCTACAACAGTGAAAGGATTTCTCCAGCATAACTGCAGCTTTATACAGAAAATATAGTGATTTTTGGGTTAGCATAACAGTTTATAAAATAAAAATGCCCATCGTAGCTGAAAATAACCTGTTTATATCTTATCTTCTGTCAGATGGAATAGAAGGTGTTAAAAATATGCAAGAACACAAGAATATTAATTCATTAATAATTCATTCATTCATTCATTTAACTCATTCATTAAAGTATCATCAATAATACTTTAATGACAGTATGTAATTTTGAACAAAACCGAAATGAGAAATAAAATGACAAACCACCAGGGTTAGTGACATTAACCAGGAGGACTGTGTTTCATTTTAAATAGATGAGTGATGATTTGGGAGCAAACTAAACATTATGCAAATAGATTTTTTACTTAGCCTGACACTGTGCGTCAAAATTCAAGGGGGCACTCAATTATCTAACTACCTTTCCATGAGAATGAGCAACCAAATTGAAAATCTTATTCTCATGGATATAAAATGTGCACTCTACAGCATTAGCTGTAATTGAAATTCACACCTGATCCTTTTATACACTGGCAACATGACAGGAAATGCAAGCATAAACTGCAGGGTTCCTTAAATCCGGCCCTGGAAGACCACTGACCTGCAGAGTTTAGCTTCATTAAGACACCTGAGCAAGCAAGAGTTACTAGAAAATTACAGGTACATTACAGATGTGGACAAAGTTCAGAACATAAGGATTGGTTCGGATTTAAAAGTCAAAGCGGCCGGAAGTCATTCATTTTCAATGTGAGCCGGTGGAGAGCTCCGGAGAGCAGCGGCGCGGTGCGTCTTGGACGGTGTGGGTGTCGAGGAGAATTTAAGTCAGGTCAACTTTATGGCAATGAGCTATGACGCAGTTCGGCGACAACCAATCGGAATGTAGAAGTCCTCTGCTCGAGAGGATTCCAGAGAATGCAGTCCTGTACACTTTGTTTCCGACCACATAAGTTCCCAAGCATTTTCGCGCTAGAATGCTTGTTTTTCAGCGGGAATGCAATTAATTTACTCAAAATCGCACCAATTTAACTAATTGCATTAAGGCTACACTTCAACCAGGACAGTTTGTATTGTAGGCTGCACACAAATTAATGTTAATTTTAATTAAAGGGGTCATATGATGCTGCTAAAAAGAACATTATTTTGTGTATTTGGTGTAATGAAATGTTTATGCGGTTTAAGGTTCAAAAAACACATTATTTTCCACATACTGTACATTATTGTTTATCCTCTATGCCCCGCCTTTCTGAAACGCGTCGATTTTTACAAAGCTCATCATTCAAAAAAAGCGAGGTGTGTTGTGATTGGCCAGCTATCCAGTGCGTTGTAATTGGCCGAATACCTCAAGCGTGTGACGGAAATGTTACGCCCCTCACCATACTGTGATGATGCCCTGTCAGGCCAGAGCGACGAGACAAAAACATGAAAACCCATTATAAACGAGGCATTCGTTGCATCCAGCGGGGACATAATTATGGATTATAATGACTCATACTGTCTTTTTACGCGTTGC
>NW_015662168.1:0-591 GCF_001515625.1 Sinocyclocheilus rhinocerous | reverse complement strand
CTAGCATGATTAGCATGTTACTAGCATGATTAGCATGTTACTAGCATGATGCTAGCATTAATTCTAGCATGTTTAACAAGTTGCTAGCATGTTTCTAGCATGATTAACAAGTTACTAGCATTTTGTTAGCATGTTTCTAGCATGATTAGCACATTACTAGCATGTTGTCTGCATGATTAGCCAGTTACTAGCATTTTGTTAGAATGTTTCTAGCATGATTAACAAGTTACTAGCATTTTGTTAGCATGTTTATAGCATGATTAGCAAATTACTAGCATGTTGCTTGCATGATTCTAGCATGATTAGCATGTTAATATCATAATGCTAGCAAGTTACTAGTATTTTGTTAGCGTGTTTATAGCATGATTTGCAAGTTACTAGCATTGTTGCTATCATTATTCTAGCATGATTAGCATTTTACTAGCATGATGCTAACATGTTTATAGCATGTTTAACAAAGTTGTTAACATTTCTAGCATGATTAACATGTTACTAGCGTGGTGTTAACATTTTGTTAGCATGATTTGCAAGTTACTAGCATTGTTACTATCATTATTCTAGCATGATTAGCATTTTACTAGCATGATGCTA
>NW_015662167.1:3899192-3901970 GCF_001515625.1 Sinocyclocheilus rhinocerous | reverse complement strand
GGAATCTGATGCAATACGGCCACGTAGAGCTTGCATCAGTCCCGTCACAACACCTAATACCACTATTACTACAAAAGCAAATTTAAAATAACATGGCTTTGCAAATGATATGTTCGGATAATGTGTTCTTCTGGCCTTCCAAATAAATTAATACATGTGGAAAAAATCCTCTCCCTTCTACCCTTCTCTCTATTCTCTACCGTTCTCTCTATATTTGTGAACTTATGTTCTGCTATTCTTTTTAATAGTTAACTTTTAATTTTTTATTTTTCAGATCATCAGTCATCAAAGCTTGGTAAATATTGGTCACAGACACGGAGATTTACTTTAAATTTCACCAAGCTGATTACTCACTTAAAACTTCCACAGATCACGCTTTCATGCCATTGTAAGTCTTGTTTTGGTGTAACAAAGTGGTTATATCCAAGTAAGTTGTTTATTGACTTTTTTTTAAATTAGTCATTATTGCATGAGCCAATCACATCCGAACATAACTAGTCATATCCAATTTTATTGCGATGGAGGCATTGCCAGATTGGTTGATAGAAAGCTTGGAAATTAAAGGTTGTGAGATGGCAGGAGAGATACAGAGATCTCAAATTCTAAGGCAAATTCTATTTGTGTTCTTCTACTCAATGTTCTTTGTGGTAAACAAAGAACAAGAGGATGTGACTGATAGCAAAGTATTGTACATTAAGCACAGAGAAGAAGGGCGGGGGACCATTTGTAAACCTGTTGTTGAGATGGATCAGGTTGATGATAAACACTGTTTGTCAGTTGGAAGGAAAGGCAGTGGTAGTTTACCCCACTCCACCTGAGTGACACACACTCCTCTCACTCCTGATCAGTGATCACTGCCGTGGTCTGTCTGGCACGGCTACATAATGAGAGAAAAGAGAACTTTTAGAACAATTCCGTGAAGCGCTAGTGGCTTTAACCTGTCTGTTCATTCACTGTACCGCTTAGTAACCTAGCAAGCAGGAATAACATTACTTTTTGAAATAGTCAAACAGAAAAAAGTCGATGTTTTATTTGTGTAGGAGACTCACAGCGATTAGTTGAATGCGTGGGATTGGGCCAGAGATTTTGATGGAATGTCCATATTAAGTCATTTGAGTTCCACTAGTGGAGGTTTTGCAATTTTATTTGCTAAAGGTTTCATTCCCTGTTCATATCAAGTGGAAGAGATCATAAAAGGCAGACTTTTAAAGATCAGAGCCCAGTTTGAGAATTGTTTTTTTGTTTTTATCTGTGTATATGTTCCTACTAGAGCAGTTGAAAGGATGTGCTTTTTAGATACTCTGAGTAAAGTTTTAGTGAATTGTAGTACAGAGGATGTTTTGATTTTAGGTGGGGATTTTAATTGTACGGAGCAGGTACTAGATAGGAATCATGTGGAACCCCATATGCCATCACGAAGGAGACTTATACAGCTAATGAGTTCTAATGAAATTGTTGACATATGGAGAAATTTTCATCACTCGCAGCGACAATATACTTGGGCACATGCTCATGAAAATGTACTATCCCTAGCCAGGTTAGATAGATTTTATGGATATAGACACTAACTTAATTTATTTAAAGAGTGTTCCATTATTCCTGTTGGTTTTTCCGATCATGGTTTAGTTAAGTGTTCTGTAATTATGTTTTTTTTAAGCCAAAGAGTGCTTATTGGCACTTGAATAATAATTAGTTATGTGATCGTTTATTTCAAGATTCTTTTAAGGAGTTTTGGGTTGGTTTTAGATCTAGAAAATCATCCTTTCAATCTGTACAACAGTGGTGGGACTTTGCAAAGGTACAAATTAGACAATTGTGTCAGCAGCACACTTTTAATGTAACAAGGGATAGAAAAAGTACAATTGAATCATTAGAAAAAGAATTAAAGGAGATGCAGGATTGTAGAGATACCTCAGGAGATTCAATTTTTATAAAGAGCTTTCAGGAGAAAAACAATTCTTTAATTTATTGGATTTGGCTGCACAAGGAGCTTTGGTCAGATCAAGGTTTCAAAATATTGAATTGATGGATGCACCTTCAAAATTTATTTTTAAATTTAGAAAAAAAGAATGGGCAAAAGAGGTTCATACATAACTTGCGTTCTGAGACTGGGGTGTTGTTATCGGACCCATTTGAAATAAGAAATAGGGCAATTGGTTTTTATCGAAAACTATACCAGAGTGAATTATTTCTAGATGAGTCAGACGTGAGTGTCTTTTTTGAAAATTTGCCTCAAGTACCTCGAGAACTTAATTCTGTTTTAAGTAATGCTGTTACTTTAGAAGAATTACAAAAGGCACTTCAAAATATGGAATGTAATAAAGTGCCTGGTATTGATGGCCTGCCGATTGAATTTTATAAGACTTTTTGGGCGGAAGTGAGTTTGGATTTGTTACAAGTACTCAATGAAAGCTTGGTGAATGGACAGTTACCTTTAAGCTGTAGAAGGGCAGTTCTTACATCTCTCTCTCTCTCTCTCTCGCTCTCTCGACGGAGGCGTTGGATGAGATGCGGAAGAAATTAATCCTACTCACAATAGCATTTTAAGTACAAAACCAGGACAAATGCATTGAATTATATCAACTGATCAATGTCTTGAGGTGTGGTAACCGTAGTTTAAGCGGAATAATTGACTTCAGGCCATTGAATTCTTAGAAAATAATGCATATTTGTAATGCAATGTGCATTATTTTTTAAAAATTCAACGGCCCATCGTCAATTATTCCTTACAATTATTCCTTATATATATATATATATATATATATATATATATATACT
>NW_015662167.1:3895050-3898888 GCF_001515625.1 Sinocyclocheilus rhinocerous | reverse complement strand
ATTTTGACCAGTTGATGGGAAAAGTATTCTTAAAATGCATTCATAATTCTGAATACTTAGTAATATATAATTATTCACGGTATTTAGAAGTGCCCACGATAACAATATCGTGCATATTCATTACCGTGATATATCGCATTACCGAATACCGGCACATGTCTATAAGCCATACTGTTATACATTCACAAAACAAAAATGAAGAGTACATTTTTTATAATTTATAAATATTAATAGTAATTCAATAAACAGTTGTTTAGCTCAGCACTGATCCCTGAAGTGTCAGGCAGGCATCCTGTGAACTCTTTTGATATCTTTGCTGCTTTTGTCAAAGTACTTATGGATTGGTCTTCTTTGTAATTAATCATCACCGTAGATTTAAAGCCCACCGCTGTCAGTCGATAATGCTGAAGCATAATTAAAATTAAATCCCTATTATGTGATGCTTCTGTATATTTGCTAAGCTCCTTCTGGAAAAACTGTTTGGTTCACGAGTGGTTATTAGCTACTGTTGTAAATGACAAACAAGTTCGATGAAGTTCAGTGTATTGTTTTGGAGTACATAGCTGTTAATTAAAAATGGTGTATGCACATTTTGTCCTAAATAGATGTGCCTGCATGTGCTTTCATGGCTTGTGCACCTTTCTCAAAGAGTCAAGGCTGCAAACCCCTAATCTGTGTATAGTACCCAGCATCTGTGTATAGTACCCAGCAAGGCAGCGGTTCAGCTATTCACAGCCTCACTGTGTGGCAGTTTTCTGGCCTGTTCTGATGAATGTTTTCAATTATCTACTAAAGAGCAATTTGGATGTTTGAGGAAAAAGCAATACAAGAGCACTAACTGTTTGGGTGCTGCAATTAGGTGGTCTTGTGAACCTTAAGAGTAGCACAATATATTTCTAAGTTGTGCGGCAAAGTACAAAGGAATGCCATGCAAAACTACTTCAAAAGTTTTACTGAATGAATGTTTTGGGGTCTGGACAATGCACTGGGGTATGCATCTGTGAAAATATCAATTGCTGCAGAAAATAATCCAGGCTTCTTTTTGTCCATGCAGAATATAATACAGCTGGGTGATAAAACAATAACGATAATAGTCGTGATAGAATTTTCCTTGATGAAATGATAACAAGAGTTTGATAAATTTTCGATACAATGTTTATTAGGTAAAAGCATAATGAAACAGTGATACTCATTTGAACCGTGACACATGGACCGTTTATCCTCTCGGCTCAAAGTTCAAACAGCAGCGCAGCGGTTGCGAGCTCACTAGAGCGGGTGCATTTACTTGCTGATGAGTCTCGGTCATGCAAGGCTGTGAGATCCAGTGTGAAACGATTTATTTGACATTACTTGAGATTTAGACTAGTTTAAAGCCATATAAAACAGCGCTGACAAACAGGAGAAACACTGTGCACAACTATACCGTCAGAAGGCTTTTCAATTTACAAATTGTTATCATTTACCATGGATTTACTGTAGAAACACTAACTGCACCATGGAAGTGTGACAGAAATGTGGGATATTCATATGAAATTTTATTATATTATTAATGTAGACGTATTAAATGTGTTAAAAGACTAATGTAATATAATTACAGTATATTTGTGATTAAGCTATATTATTTGTGCATTTATACTAAATGTATTTAGACTACTATTTTTCGTTCAAATACCTAGAAACCATATAGTTATATTTTTACTATGGTATTGAGATGCTATATGTGTGGTTTTAACTGTGGTTATCATGATCTAAATGCATGCTACTATGGAAGACCAATGGTTAATTGTAATAAAACTTGAACAGCCCGAATGATTACAATTCACTATATAAAAATGAGGTTGTTAAAATTTTTACAGATGTTACTGTTTTTGATAATGAACAAAAATGTACATCTGCATCCTAACTCAAGCTATTCCTACTGTCAACTCAAGCGAATGTCTAATATGCATTTGTATGTTACATTTTTGTCCATATCGTCAGCCCTAAGTGTAAATAAATGAACTAGGGTGTTCAAACTTTTTGATGTTAAGGAACCCCAAATATGATCATCATCTGTTATCTATTATTATCATCTATTATCATCATTAGAATAAATTTTTTTATTTTGTGAAATTGTCCACCCCAAAGAACCGTCTTGTACCCCTTCAGGCGTCCTAGGACCCCAGTTTGAAAACCCATGCTTTTAAACAACTGTACAGCTCAGATAACAGACTTTCCTTTTACAGAAAATAATTTCAATTATTATTGTTTTTTTAATAAATATAAGTGCTTTGACAAAAATGTAAACTTCATTTTTCATCCTTTAAACTTTCCAGACACCGTAATCCATTGTAAAAGCCTTACTCTAAATGCTCTATACTTAACAAAAACAAATAGCCGAAGCTAAATGATTTTCTGTGGTAATTGACATTACACAACTAATGCTGCCAACTGAGCTTCACTTCAGTTGAACCCAGAACATTTGTTTAATACCAAAGAGCAGAATGGTTCCAATACAGAAATAAACTGACAGCTCCAATTCTTATCATTCATTTACTTTTATCTGACAGTTTTGTGTGTGTGTGTGTGAGTGTGTGTGCGCTTTTTTGCCTATATGCAGATGCAAATACATTTCACTTTTATTTTATCCCAGTTTCTTATCCAGTGTCTGTCTGGTGGAGATACCTGTTAGCCTCGAGCCTAAATCCTCTCTTCTGTCCATCATTCTCTCACCTTCATTCTCACTTTCTGCTTTTCCATTGTCTCTCTTTCTCTCACGCTCTGACAGCAGCTATCAATGAGCAACCCCTGGTTAAACCCCAGCCTCCCTGATGAGGTGCACACTTGTTTGCTTATCCTTTGCTAAGCGGCTTGAGTTTTACGACACAACATGAATAGAACGATGGTTGCTGCATTGTCGATGAGGGAGTGAGCAGAGAGTGTTTGGCCGCTGAGTTTTGGCATGTTCCTCGCATTGTGTTAGCCGGGGTATTGGGAGCTTACGCCAACAGAATGCATTATGCCTGAGTCATTAGCCCTTGCTATGCAGGGGCGCAAGACAGGCCTCAACAACACTAATGCCTCATCTCACTTACCACTGCAGCATTTATTGAGAGCGAAACATCAATTATTGTGCATTATTAATTTATTTCAAAGGCCTGAATGCCAATGGTACTGTGCTCCTAGTAAACCAGCGAAAGCTAGCGTTTACTCTTCTCTGCTGAGAGTTTGAGCATGTATGTTTGGACAAACTTGGGTATGTCTGAAAAGTGTTGGTGTGTTGGAAAAGTGTTGGAAACTGGGATGTTGACCTTTTCTGACAAACAAATCAGCAAAGATCACATTTCGTGCTGAACTATTTGCTAATTTAATAGCTAGCTTAAGTGTCGCAGTGCGAGGCAGGTAAACAGTAGGGCTGCACGATATATCGAAATTATCGAAATATCGCAAATGTAAATATCTCGATATGCATATCGCAATGGCGTGTGATATCTGAATCATTTAATAATAGGCTACTTAAAACGTTGCAAAAGGTCAAAGTTTTAGTTCGACGCATATAGCAGAGAATTGCTTGACGTTAAAAAGAGTTAAGTGCAATAAGTTGCAGAAAACAACTCTTTGCCGTCTCGTCTTGCTGTCTGACTCACACCTGAAGCGTGCGTACAAGCCGCATGTCGCACAACGTCTCTTCTGCCGCACACGTGCAAAGCACACACACACACACACAGAGAGACGTGTTTCAGATGGTGCGCGAACACGGAGTTGATTCGTCTTTCGCATCTCCTCATGTTTGAACAAACACATACACACAGAATTATGTCAATAGTACCCGTCTCGACGATCATTCTCGTAAACGCAG
>NW_015662167.1:3867244-3894931 GCF_001515625.1 Sinocyclocheilus rhinocerous | reverse complement strand
ATGTTAAAATGACATTTTCTGATTTGTGACATTACTTTTTATGTACTGCTAAAACACTGCTGGTCACTTTCAGAAGTTGTAGTGATTCTTTCTTTTCCAAGAAAGAATGTGAAACAAATTGGTTATATAATTTTCATTTTTAAATTTTAAAATATAATTAAAATAGATTTTTCACACTTTAAGCAATATCGTATCGCATATCGAATGTCGCATTTTTTAACAAGGTATCGCGCATCGCATTTTTTTTCAATATCGCACAGCACTAGTAAACAGCAAACACGATGACCCTTAAGTTGGGCTGACTGACAGCTAGAATTCAATTATAGTGATTTAGAAGTGAACTACGCTCCTCGATCATCTCTCCAAAGGGCAAACTTGTGATGCAATCATAGCAGAACTGTTTTATTTAATGAGAAGATCTAGAGAATTCTGTCCTGATTACGAATGGAAAGGAGACGTGGTGGGTGGAAGGATTAGATGCTTTTGTAAGTTAGTAAAATTCGCTTTCATGCTTCACTGTGCTGTGAAAATATAAACAGCCGCATCGAAAGAAAAACAGGTAAGGCTCTGCTTCTAAATGAGTAAAGACGTTAGGGCCTTGCTTTTATTATATCTGTCTGACAGTCTAGGGTCAGGGTTTTATTTACAAGATGCAAAGAAAGATGCCTACCTGGATAGCGTTTACTTTCATGCAAAAATCACAGTGTGCTCTTTGGCTGATGATTTACTTGATATTTCAAAAGAATGATAAAAAACCTGGTGCAGTTATTGCATGTTCCAGTGGGACAAACTGCTAAAGGTACGCAGTCAAACCTTGACCTGCTAGTCTCTGCAATTCATTGAAGGAGAAATAAATGTGAACAATGAGAACATGTTGTCCTCGAAGGCCAGACTTGGTTGAGTCTGTCTTGGGTACTGTCTGGGTTTTAAATATTATTTGACAAACCTTGTTGATACGGTGTTTGTATATAATGTTTTTCCGTACAGTATGTGTGATTATTAAGCCTTAACTTAACATATTAATTATAAATGAGAACAGGCTTGTATGTAGAAACAATCTGTCAGAACAAATGGTAATTGCAATTTTTAGCATCCTATTATTCACAGGAGGCCACATGTTAGCAGAATGCAAACACTAGTTGACCTAATCTTTGTTTTCAGTTTCTTCATGATCATTAGCTCACAAAAAAGTAGCCGAGTCAGAAGTGTTGTTTGTGTCTGCAACATTTGGTGTTTGAGATACACTAAACATACAAAAAACAAATATTTGAATGAAAAAAATTATTGTAACATCACAATAACAGTATTTTAAATGCTATTTAAGATATTTCTGAACATCATCTTTATCAGTCTGTTTTCACAGATATGCAGAAATATTCCCTTAGAAATGATCCCAACTTCTGCTTTCCCTTTGTCCTTCAAAAAATTAAATTACCTTTTAATACTTATATAAATAATGCATAGATTTGCCGTAGCAGTAGGATCAACTTTGTATAAAATGATTAGTTTAAGAATTCCAATTTCTGGACTTAAAGTATTGAAAGGGGATTATTGCAAGGTGTGTGCAATTATGTTAAGAATTTGTGTGCTTTTATCCATAGTCTTACTGTACTTACAGGCAAAGAAGTCCCAGTCTGAGAAGTTTAGTAGGAGTAGAAGTGTTAGAAGTCTGACCGTTCGAAGTACGCCATTGATTGCATTGATTTTAGAGAGTTGGCTCGATTGTAAGTGGAGGGAGAACGGAAGCAAAAATCAAAGCGTTAACGCCTCTTAAGAGTGTGTCGACCACATAGCGCTGATATACAGAGATGTCGAACTCTGGCCATTTTGAAATCTGAAAGAAATCCTCCTGAAACCCTTGAGAAACAGTGAGACTAAACTCAAACTAATTGGCCCTTAAGTCTCCCGCTCTGACTTGCGTGTTGATATGGCTATGGTACATTGGCCTTCAAACCGTGCCACGTACCTTTCACACTGTGAAAACAAATGAGCCGTGTCCAATCTGACTGCATTTGTTTGTAGCCTATTTTCGTGGTTTCTGGGGCTAATTTTGAGTTGATGTGCTCACAAAGACACAGGGGACCAGAAAAACACGACATTTTTATGCAAGAGTAAGATGGCCGTGATAGGTAATTACTGAGTTGCTTTAATAGAGAACGGTTGCTGGCAGGCAAGTATTGTGCTTGGCAATTGTAAACACCTGTCAAAGTGGCTGTGAGGGAAGACCTAGGTGGCCCATGCCTCCAGAATTTAGACTTCATTAATTGAAACCTGGAGGTTGCTGCTTCACATGCTGAGACGGACACCTGCTGCAGGAATGAGACTTTTGAAGGCTCATTAGTCTGCTATACTGAAAATATCTTCAGAGAGTGCTCACCAGGAACCTCAAACATCTTAACTACTGCCATACTTCAGTTTGTATAATTAGATACACATATGAGATGTGATGTCACTCTGCATGATCTGCTAGGGTAGGAGAATGAATAATAAACTAACCCAAATATAACCTAATCTCTTGCAGGAGACGAAAACACACCGGGTTGGTTCTCTGCAGAGGATGATGGGAAGACAAAAGCTCCGTTTTGGTGTCCACTGCTGGCCTGTCGCATGCCTGCCTTCACCTCCAAAAGCCAGGAATGTAAGGTGAGAGACTTCCAGTTTGAAGTCCAAAGGCTGATCAGAAACGTTCCTTGAGCAGAAAGAAGTTTATAGTTGATTTCCCGAAGACAAAGTGCTTTTAGAAACTGTTGTATACCATGCAATCATTTTTTTAGCTAGGAAATTAAAGTCCCGCAGAAGCAACCTCCACAGACCGAGTCTGACCAAAGGATGATCTTACAGGAACATTGCCAGGATTGTGGAATTACAAGGTGACATGGAAGCTTTCCAGTCACACTAGTAGGAGAGCGAGTTTGTGGATCAATAGGAGCTGTTAAGAGCAGCAAGCTCCTCATATATCAAATGGTGAACTCTGGTAAGAGACAGACTAAAATGGCTTCAGAGTCAGTCAAAAAGGAATGAAGTCAATTTTACTGTCTGGAAGATGATATTTCGGGCTAGATTTTAAGACCTAACAAAGTTAGATGACTTACCCCTGAATGGTGAATCTAGGTGCCATGTGAGGGTGTTATAGTGATCATGCAATTACGTTAATGACTGTGGGACACCCGAGAATAAATCAATCAGGCTGCATTAAATTAAGCTCATAGCAACCCAATAGATGGGAAGTCAAGGCTGTTGGTGAAATGGCTTGATCATGCGTTTTCTGCAACAGCTTGGAGCTCTGAAAAACAGATCGACGGTATACTTTTTCCACATCATTGCTTTCCACAGCTGCTCAGAAGTTTTTTTTTTTTTTTTATTGTGTTTAATTGTGTTAAGCTTTCTCTTGGCTCAAACTCTATAGGGTGCCATTGCTTTGTGAAAACCTGCTGCAGTGTTTGTCACCTTTAACAAGAATTGTTATCTTTTTTAAAACTGAGATTTTAAAAGTGAGCATGGAAGTCATGGGAATTTCTATAGTCAATAATTTTTTATCTATATATAAAATAATTTTTTAAAAACTTCTCATCCAGTTTTTTTTTTTTGGGGGGGGGGAAGGACTTTATTTCCTTGAACGGAAATAAAGTCAAAGAAATTCATCCAAAAGTATCAGAACCCTGTTTGAAATATTTGAGCACAATCCTGCCAGCAAATGAACAAGATCAGAATGCCATCTAAAGGTAGTGTGTATTTGGTCTGGTTATGGATGGGTGGCTTGTGCATCTGTCTTGTTGATAAAAAAAGGTGAGATGGGTTTAAAGTGAGTGACTTTAAGTCCTCCTGGCAGAGACGTCTTCTGTCTTACTGTCAGCATATATCCAGCCTTGCTCCACAACTGCCGCTACCACTGGGCAACATGTGCTGGCCATTGCCAAGGCCTCCAAAACATCTTACTTTTAGGTTATGGCAGCTGATGCGCTTGGCAGGACATTCATTGGTGCCGAGATTGGAAGGGGGGGCACTTGAAGACCAAGATCAAAAGAGAAAAGCCGTTGGGGAACTTGCTCGTCTCCAATAATAAAATAGAAGTTCTGTAGCATCACACCATGAACAACTGATCTGCACACACACAGTTCTGCCATTTTTGTAAAAGCCTGGTGGGTGGACTTGTTAGGCGGAGGAGATAACCGTTATCAGGTCTTTCAATTCTGACACGGATCAGTTGGGGCCTCTCTGTCCCACCCCTAACCAGTCCACCAGGCAATATCTGACCCACTTCTAAGCCTTGCAAAAATCCTGTAATACTGCACAAACAGGCACTTATTGTTCCTGAAATGCAGTACTAAGTCAAGGGCTGTTCTGTTCAAATGCATACACTTGTATTTATCGAGGCCTAACCTGTATTATAAGGTAAAACTTTCCTTGTTTGATCTCCATGTCAAATTATGTCATTTTAGCCAGTGAGATTATATATCTGTCCTCATGTATCATGGAATGGGATTGGCAAACAACACAAGCCAGATTCGAGCTTGCATTCAGGCTAGCATGTGCTCGAACTGTAAAGTTCAGTAACTTGCAGAATTGTGCATTCCTGGAGATTTGGAGTTTGGTTTTATCACGTTTTCCAACAAGGTAGCGTTCACGTGGATGATACAGAAGCCTTAACGTGCTAAAAACCCTCCACTAAAAAATCTACTTCAGCTGTAAAAGCTGTATGCTAGAAGTACCGAGAAGTATAAAGATGTCTCGTGGGAAGAGAAAGAAACAAAATCTGCTTCCCGACGAAGCATTAGGATGGAGAGAAGATGGCTCTTATTTGAGAGTGTTTTTTTAATACCGTGGAGATTCCATACCGGGGGCTTTGAAGTATGCGAAGACAAGCTGGAAAAAGGATTTTTTGAATGTGTCAGGTTTGGCTGTTTTCCTTTTTGGGATTAACACAAGGGGGGAAAAAAGAAGAAATGTTTTCTGAATCTCTTTCATAGTACTAAAAACCCATGTCATGGTTCTGTCCAATGAAGTGTACTTACTAGAATCTAGGGCCTTCTCTAGCTTATTGTTGTGGATATGTGCCCAGTATACTTAACTTTAGTTTGAAGTTTTTTGCAGTTTAAAAGCTGTTTTTGTCACTCATGGTTGTGTTTTGATTGTCAATAGCCACTTGGGTTTTTAAAAAGCAGCTTTCGGGCCTCAAGAAATAAGCTTAACGCATCACTGATCTTAAGCACAAACCATCATTGGTTTGTTTGCATGTAGATTGTTCCAATTTGCTGGCTATGTGTTGTGCCTGTAAAGTGTAGAGTACAAGAGTTGCAAACAGTTTGTAAGGGGTTTTTGTATCCTTTTGTGTTATTTTAAAAGCATCGTCATGGAAAGTTCAATTATAATCAATTTACATCATCATAATTGCAACAGTGCATTCTTCCACAGTAAATTTTCCTGTTGATTCAATGCAGATGTATGAATGCAAAGAAAATCTGTACTTTTTTGTTACTTACATAGTGTATTATGAAAATATATTCTATATTATGTATATATTATTTATAATTTTTTAATGTATTTTTTATATTGTATAAATGGGAAAACCAATGGGAAAATTCAGTTGCCACTGTGGTTGGTGGGCAAAAAGTGAATTTCCCACTTGGGTTGCATCCTACAGATGAGGTTTGATATCCTGTATATAGAGTTTTGCTTGTTTTACAGTAAGTTCTGACATGGTCTGGATGTACTGGTTTTGTTTCCTATCTACGTTCCATCAGTACTGCTAGTGTACTGTTACTTGAGAGTGAACCAATTGTAGTCCATAACTAATATGATGGCTGCAGAACTCAATGATTGACTGTTGACTGCTGACGAGATGGCACTATGACATCTCTTGCTATAGTGAATGTGTGGATGGAGTCTATTTATAGCACCGTTTGGAGAGCGACTGATATATGACACCAATGACTTAAAGCTGTTACAGCAGGAAGAGGAAGAAAAAAAGATAAAACCTACATCTCAAGCTGATGCTCAACACATGAGACCAAGACAGAAAGCACATGAAATATAGATCAGAAATGTCTTGGAGAAAGGTGCCCTTCCCCTTACATGGCAGCCCTCTGTTGATTCTACTTTTTTCTCCTTTGTTTTTTGTCAGCATGGATTTTTTCCCTGTAAAATCAGACGAGGTTATGCCTTCCGCAATCTTTTCTGTGCATATATGAGGCTTGCTTTTTTTTCCCTCTCTGCTTCCTTTCGATCCCTCTGTGAGTTCTGCATTTCATCTTCCTCCTCGTCTGTGAAGAACAGACGCCACAGCATGGATTAAAAGCTTTTTCCTTCACATCTCTGCTGGACTGCTGTGACACTTTTTCTCCTATGCTGCAATATATCCTGCAAGCAAATACAAACACATATACAGTACATTGAGCTGCATTTTAAAACCCCCAACCCGATTTACAGCTAAATCCAGGAGGCTTCATCGAGGCTTTGCTATTAATTGCTTGATAGCTTAACCTCCTCTTCATCTGCCCCTTCATCTCCAAGGATCAGTGTAATTAATTAAGAGCTCTTTTGTTTTTTTTACTCAAATAGCTTTGCCCTAATCTGTCACTTGTTCATCTGCAGAGTTCAAGCAGGGAGAATGCATTGGGCCCTCAACGCATTTGGATTATGTTAGACAGGAAGTGTAAATCTGATTTCCTTTTCTCTGTCAAGATCACAGAGGACCTGTCACAAATGATGATATAAACTCGCTATCTCGGTCAAGGCTGCAAATCGCTGCACTCAGCGGAAGCTCCCGAGATACAACTGGAGCTTGTCACTGTCCATTGCGAAGTTTGGTGACAGGATGCAGCAAAAAGTCTCAAAATCTTTTGTTCTGAGGGTGACTTTGTTCATGTCTGGTGTTTAACAGTGCAGCTTTCAAAAGTAACGAGTGTCGCTCTTGACAGGAATAATATTTTGAGCAGGCAACAGAGCATTTCTAGCAGAAGAAACAGAAATTTAAAGATTTAATTCACCCAAAAATGAATTTTGTCAGTTTCATGACTTCATGTTGTTCCAAACTTGTACGACTTAATTTCTTCTGTAGAACACAAATATTTGAAGAATATTTTGAATGGTGAAAGTCAATGGGGTACAGAACAACACTGGACCATGGTGACATTCATTGTATGGACAAAAACCACTGAGACATTTTTCAAAAATCATAAAATCTGTTTGTTTATGGGACATGCAAGAACTAGTGACTTCAATGTCAATAATGTTGCCATATTTTATTTGAGTTAAAGTGTTAGTTCACCCAAAAATGAAAATTCTGTCATTAATTACTCATTTCGTTCCAAACCCGTACGACCTTCGTTCATCATCGGAACACAAATGAAGATATTTTTAATGAAAGCCGAGAGCTTTCTGGCCCTGCATAGACAGCAACGCAGCTGACACGTTCGATGCCCAGAAAGGTAGTAAGGACATCATCAGAAGCACCACATGTATGCGTCATGGTACTCTCATGAACACGCGTCGAAGACTGACACGGAGGAGAAGAAATTGTTCAATAAAGTTATTTTTTGTTTTGTTTGTGCACAAAAAGTATTCTCGTAGCTTCATAAAATTAAGGTTGAACCACAGATGTCACATGGACTATTTTAACGATGTCCTTACTACCTTTCTGGGCCTTGAACGTGGTAGTTGTGTTGTTATCTATGCAGGGTCAGAAAGCTCTCAGATTCAAAAATATTTAAATTTGTGTTCTGAAGATGAACGACGGTCTTACGGATTTGGACTGACATGAGGGTGTAATGAAAGTAATTTCATTTTTGGGTGAACAAGCCCTTTAACCTTTTGTGTTCCACAGAAGTCATACAGTTCAAGAACAACATGAGAGTGAGTAAAGGATGACAGACTTTTCATTTTTAGATGAACAGTCCCTTTAATGTTTCCTCTACCACCTTGAGACTAGTCTTGGGTCAGTTCATATGGTATCATCGCCAGAAGCTCCTTGTATGGCTGACCATAGATATATAGTCATAACCGTCCAGGTAGGCTCTTGCGAGCAGCCCAGGGTTTTTCAGTGCACCGCAGTATGCAGCAAACAGCCCACTAGCACAGTGACATATCTGTTATGGGCTCGCCTCAGGGTTGTGACCAGGATTTACCACATTTTGCGAGACATGCAAGAACCAATGACTGCAGTGTTTATAATGGTTCTGTGTTTGATAAGAGCACAGTTCTTTTGAGTTAACCTTTTGTGTTCCACAGAAGTCATACAGTTCAAGAACAACATGAGAGTGAGTAAAGGATGACAGACTTTTCATTTTTAGATGAACAGTCCCTTTAATGTTTCCTCTACCACCTTGAGACTAGTCTTGGGTCAGTTCATATGGTATCATCGCCAGAAGCTCCTTGTATGGCTGACCATAGATATATAGTCATAACCGTCCAGGTAGGCTCTTGCGAGCAGCCCAGGGTTTTTCAGTGCACCGCAGTATGCAGCAAACAGCCCACTAGCACAGTGACATATCTGTTATGGGCTTGCCTCAGGGTTGTGACCAGGATTTACCACATTATGCTATGTGAATAGCCCATGGCAGCAAGGCTATCATAGCATCTGTGTGGAGATCTTGTTCTACGAAAGGCCAATTCGGTAATAAGTCAGGATGCCTTTCTGGCTTTGTGCTATAGCCCATTTGTTTTCCCCTCCAGTCATGAGAGCCATATTAGATTGTAATGATATCTCAGGTGAACTTGAGATATTGCACGGCCCATCAGAAATGGTGTAAATAGAGGACTTAGGGCTTATTAGGAGATAAAGAAATGTGGTATAGTTAGCGACACCGAAAATGCCTTTTTACTAGGAGCATCGACGGTAAAATTATCTCTAATGTATTTAGAGGAATTACAAAACAGACAGAAAAGGCTCCTTTTATCTTGTTAAAGTGATAGTTAACCTCATCTTGTATTCGACCTTTGTTTTTTGTCCATACAATGAGAGGACCCAATGTCCTTTTGGACCCCACTGCCTTTCATTGAATGGAGAACAGTGGAAACATTCTTCAAAAAGGACAGGTTTGAAATAACATGACAACTTTTTCAGTTTTGAATAACTATACCTCTGTTCTCTGCAGAATAATTATACCAGTGGATGAGATGTTCCCTTAACCATATGTTAGATTTTCCTGTTTGGCAGCACAGAGGTTTGACGTGGCATCCATATTGTTGACTTTATCCAGCAGTAGAGGGCAGTGTGGATCTGTTCTTCTTGTGCTGGAGATGGCATTGCAGCACAGTCTGAGAGCGAGGTCATCTGTAAAGGGGTTGATCTGTAGCTTTGACAGTTACGTGCTAATTATTGGAAATCATCAGTGCTCTAACGGAGCCTTTAAAACAAGCAGTCACTGTCTTGTCCTCCACCCCGCTTCCTCACGCCCCCTCTGTTTTTATGGAGAAAATCAAGGGCAGGGACTAATATAACCACAAGGAGCAAAGCTTAGCGGGCACAAAATGTGCTAATTTAAATGTCAACGCTTCCTGTGATATACTTTCAGTGGAATATAAGAACGTTTTGAGAGCAATAGTTTAATGAGAGGAAACAAAACAGCCTCAATCTTGGAGTTAATCTGGTATTCATATTTCTTTGAATTGCCTTTTCTCGGCTAATTGTGCTGTCAGTCTTCTTCAACCGATCACCCCACACGGGCCATTGCAAATTAAACAGCGGTCGCACATCAACATTAAAGCGCTTTGCATGCTCGCTGCAGTGTAAACTTGGCCTCCGCTGGGAACCCGAAGCGACCTGGATCATTGTGTCTTCTGCTTAAATGTGGTTCATTAGCATTCCACCGCCATTAATGTGGATTCGTCTCCACCTTACCTGTCCCCCAAGGCTGATAAGGCGAAGTGTACTGCAATTGAAAGTGAAGCAGGAGATTCGGTAATCTAACATTACCACTCCTTTGTCAGCACCTGATTAGTAGCTGTTTCTTGTAATTATTATGATCATTCAGAGAATTTTAAGCAGTTTTTCTGGGGGCACAGCTGTGCAGGATAAAGGGGTGTTTAAAAGTGGAGCTTAAAGCCTGGGATACATTCCTTGAGCCAGCATGGCAGCTTGGTGACGGTGCCTGCCGCTCAGTGCAGTAGGGATTTGAGGACCTTTTGTTCTGTGTTCCATGTCATCTGATCAAGGGGATTAAAGAGACCCTCCCGTCACACCCCTCTGTGGTCCCTTGCAATGGCATCCTCCAATTAGATCCCGAGGGCTGGCGGAGATTGTGGTGGCTCACCACTTTTCCCCGTGCACGCGTTCCGCTTGGTAGAGAGAGAAAGGCAGAGATAGATATGGAGACAGAGAGATTCAGAGACTTTGTATTCAACAGTCAACTCTTGGCTTCTACTCGTATTTTAAAACCCATTATTTGCAGAACAGTCCATCACTTTCATCTCAACGACTCGTACCGTGTCAGAGAAGTTGTGCCAACGGGGATGAAGAGACATGTTGGATTCTCATCACATTAGCTGGATGCATCACAAAGTGCAGAGTGACTGAGCAGAACATAAGGAGGGAAATATCAATGCCCACATGAATATGAATGTTGTTTAGTGATGTCCTGCCAATGTCAGATGGTACTGTGGTACACTGATATGCTAAATGACTCACAATGCTATCCTGCCTAGCGTTGATGTGAAATTGTCACCAGAACCAGAGCATCTTGGTTAAAATCACACAAGTTAAAAGACTAGTTCACCCACAAATTGATAACTTTGATAATTGATAACGATAATTTTACTGTCATTATTTTACTCACCCTCATGTTGTTCCAATCCAGAATACATTTCTTTTTATGTAGAATTTTGAAATGGTTTGTAATGAAATATTCAGTTTGAATTATTTAGTTTGAAAACTGGGGCTGTCAAGCTCCAAAACAGCCAGTAAGCACTATAAAGTCATATTGCCTTCTGATGTCCTCTGAAGCCATATGATACTGTAGCAATTGAACAAACTGAATCTTAGGACATTATTCTTCCCTCACAGTGAACTGTTAACCACCACAAATTAATCATTGAGTCAATCATTGTGTTGAACACAAGAACCAGATCCATCAGATTTGGGAACAAATCATTCAGACCAGTTTTGTGAACTAGATCAAGTGATTCATTGAAAAGACTTCAGTCATTTGACATCGCTACTTCAAATTATATTGCATTTTTGGAGCTTGAGTCCTCATTACTTCCATTATATGAAAAATAGTGGACAAATTATTAATCAAATAAAAATCTCCTTTTCTGTCAATGGGTGGGGAATACAGGTTTGGACAACATGAGAGAGAGAAAATGATAACAGGATTTTCTTTCTGAGGTTAACTGTTCTTTGCAATTTGCGTATGTTATTCAATAGCTCAGGCATATGTTTGACCACAGGCCATGATCCAGCTCATGAACCCGACACCAAGTAACTGGAGGGCTAAAATTTGAGAGGTCCAACTGAAAACGTATACTTCTGCTCACATTACTCTAAATATTCTATGCAAAATGCCTAACAGATAGCACAGCAGGTTGACACTTTGATCTTTGCTTATCTTGGTCCGTGAAATTGAAATGATTGGATTTCATCCAGCTCATGAAATCGTAACTCTTGCAGCTCATTTCAGCTTTGATCCTGTTGTCCATCTGCGTTGGAGTCACCATGGGATATTGGAAAACAACTAGCAAACAGGGGCATGTCATTGCCTATGAGATGGCGCAATTGTTTCAGAGGGAGGGACTTGGGTGGTTTATAATAATTTAGTCACATTGAGGGTTAAACTGCTACAACCTCTCTAGCGCATCAGTCTTGCCACCGTGTCACCGGTCCTTTTCCCCACGTGTATTGAATTCCTATAGGCTAATCCACTCCCGTTTCCCTCTTCCTAATCCTGCGATGTAGCAGAATGCTAAACGTACTCATGTCAGCCTTGCATTATGCAGCTTTTCTCTGGGTTCCCGGTATCTGCAGCTCTTCTCTACTCCACAAGGATTAGCGAAAATGCTATGATACAACATGAGCCCTAGACTAGCACTGATTTAGCCTGTGTCGAACAAATAAAAATGCAGTTTGCTTCTCAAGCTGCGATCAGGTTAGCATTGGCGCTTTGTTATTGTGCTATCTTGGCTCTCCCTGCTTCTACCTTGAGGCTAAGAGTGAAGAAGAAGTGGTAAAGAGGACTCTGAAGTCTGACAATTATCAGTTAATAACCAACAGAAGAGTTCTATTAGTGTTTGTTAGCGTGTGGGAGCCGCCTGTGATGCTGTTGTCAGGAGGATTGAAGATTTCTTTCATCGGAGTGGAGTGCCGCTTTGCTGTAGTGACTCAGACTAGACTTTTCATTCGGTTTGCTGCACTCTGTGTTAGCCAAGCTTTGTGGATTAAATGCTAACCACAGTTTATTTAATGATAAAGTTGTAGAGCCCCAGCTCAGCTAAGTGTTGCAATATGTGTGGTGGAGTTATGGATATACAGATACTATGTACTGTTTTTGTGTTATTGATACCATTGCTAATTTGTCGTACGTTTTGATGGCTTAAAACCTAAACATACTGAATAAACTGTCAATGGTAGAAATGCTGAAAAGGACATTTCAAAATGTTGATTTCTACTCAAGGAATTTAATTAAAATGAATCCGTGAATCTCCTATTAGTGTTGCTGTACTGTAGGTCATTGTGTTTGTAGGATCTTAGAGACATTTGGTTTATCTCAGATTCCATTTATTTCAACCATATTAGATTTGCAAAACCTACTTTTGTAAACTAGTCTTAGTTTATTTTCCTAATCTGCACCCAATTTTGCCTGTGTCATGTTCTTCCATAGTTATGGTAATATAATATTTCTCAAAAGTACTGTATTTACTGTATTTTTGATCAAATAAACAAAGCCTTGTTAAGCATAAGATTTTGAATTTTGAATTTGAATTTTTATAATTGTATAATATTTGTATTGTTATTGTCATCACAATGCATAATATATTTTGCAATTTCAAAGCTACATGTTCTATAATGTGTTCAGACATGCTTAGAAGAAAAATATCTCTACAAATTTTTCCTTTTTATTTGAGATGTGGTCCCTTTATGAGTCATAAAGTTAGACCAAAACTTGCATAACAACTGAATAACTCTGGGAGGGAGGATGCATGTTCTTTTGTGTAGATTCATCACATCTAAAATGCATTGAACAAAGCGCAGGTAGAGTAGGGATTTGATTACTGTCACAGAAAATCACCTCAAAGCATACCACATCATTTGTTTCGCTTTAAGGATTCTGTCCCCAAACCTCCTCAAGCCTGATGACTCCTGATGATAATAATTGAGTTGATTGGAGATTATTCCACATATAAGGCCAGTGAACAAGTCTTTAGTGTTGCTTTTTGGTTGAAAACATTGAAAACTTCAGTATCTCCCTCGTTTATATAAGATACCTTTTAAAAATATTCTCATGTTTGTCTAGATGCTGTGACACTATCATTGTGCATTTGATTACGGGATTAAATGTGGACATATTGCAGGCAGGATAGACAAGGGAAGCTAATATGGGTTTCCTCCAGATGAGTTCATGGCCTATGGAAAGGACGCTCACCACCTGGAGCTGGCATACAGCCCATCACCCAGAAGGGTGGGGTGGATACCATGTAGAGCAGTGGGTCACTGGGGCCAGCAGCTGTGTGGCTGCCCTCTTTCTTCATCAACAAATCTCTCTTTAATTAGCTCACCTAGTGCCCTTTCCCCAGACGAGCACCCAAACACAAGTCTTCCATCAAATCTCTCTACGAATGCTCTCCTTCTCCCTTTGGGATCTCCTGTGTTGCACCTGCATGTGAGCGAGAGGCTTCGTGGAATAAGGCATCCTGATGCTAATTAAATGGCCTTTCAGGTTATTTAGTCACTTTGAGCTGAGCTGCTGACTGTGAACTACTGACCACTAACGTAGACTGAATTTGAATGATGGATACTATTATGATAAATTTAACATGGCCTACCCTGAACTCTTAAAGGAATAGTTCACCCAAAAATGAAAACTGTCATCTTTCACCAACCCTCACGTTGTTCCACTTGGAAAACAAAAGATGTTTTGAACATTGTTGGTAAGCAAACAATTTTGGAGACCATTGACTTCCATTGTAAGCAGATTATACATATTTATTAATTATACACACAAATTTTACTTATATAATTTTGTATGTTTATATAATTATGTAACTAATTATATAATTTATATATTTTTTGTAATTCTTTCATTTATTTTCACATTTAATTAATTTTTGTCTAAAATAAATTTTTTCTTTAAAATTCCATATTCATTTTAGCACAGTGCAAAGTAACACAAACGTGAAATGTATTTCTTCCTTGTTCTTCGTCAATCTCTTTAATGTGCTGAGCAAACTGGGGTTGATGTTGACGATACCTTACACCAATAATTTTGTATTATAAAGTATTTTAAAGTAAAGACCAGAAGTTAAATACATTCTTAGCATCTTATGCATTTGATTTCACCCATACTGTATAATAGTGTTGTCAAAAGACCCAGTACTTCGGTACCAAGTCGGTACTAAAAAAATGAAAACGTTACGGTACCAGGTTTTTTTAAGTACCGGTGGTACTGAGTACCTGGTCAACCCGGTTCTTGATGCGCTATCCGAAAGGTGCGCAGATGCGCTCTCTGCATAAAAGCACTGAGACGTGGCGACATCAAAACACCAAACTAACAAAACACTTTAAAGACAGACACTCAGATCAAATGAAGATTGGTACCGAATACTGAAATTTTGGTACCGTGACAACACTACTGTATAATAACTGTATTAGCATAGACCCATAGGTATTAAAGTAACCCTTCATTCTGACAGGCTATTATGAGGTGCCACAGGTCACAAAGCACGTCTGAAATTCCATACATAAAAAGAAGCATTCAGGATGGGCCGGATTAAGTCAGTTTTCAGAAGCAGTATATTACCTCTGCAGTCAGACAGGAGTCTTGCGAGGTGCTGTTCGAGAACCCAGAATAAATGTGTTGCTGGGGAATCATGTAGCATGTGTCTTAGACTCCTAGGGACTGCTGCTGAAGCAGATATTCAGGCAAATGCACTTGCTATTCATTGGAGAATGGACAAAGACAAAGCAATCTCCGCCTGTGAAGATTGCCTGTGCTCCTCACTGAGCAACAGTGTTCTCAAGTGACTCAGAAAGCCTCAGTCTGTCCCTTCCCTCCACTAGCCGATCTCTGCTGCCCGCAGGCTGCCATATGTGCTCCTGCCATGACTGGCATTTAATTACAAATTAGACATTTTTGTCACCGCAGATGGATGAATGCTTTAAAAATGGGATGAATGGTAGATATGCAAGAGGAAATAAAAGGGAGTGGTTCGGAGAAGGGAGAGGCAGAGCTCTCGGCTGATTGAAATTGTCATTTTGCCAACATTATTTTGGACCTGTTTATGTTTGCTCTTTGAAAAAGTGGGGAAAATGGGAAATGACTTCTGGAAATAGCTAGCGGTTGATGCCCAGTTTCCACTGGGGGCAACATGAAAGATATTAAATTCTCATAGATACCAAACTCTCCTCTGTTTCCCTAATTAAATTAGAGCCATCTCTCCCAGCCTTCTTTCTCACATTAAATATAAACATTCCCAAACAGCGGCTGTTTGTGGTCTGTTAATATGGCGTGATATCACGCAACATTATGGTCGCCGTAAATATGCCACCCACCACTTGAAGTGAGCCACATTGCTACATTGTAATCAGAGAATCATTTTCCTAATCAGTATTTTTGTCTGGTTTTCCTGTCTGCTAAAATATATCTGCTAAACATCCTTAAAATGTTTAAAATGTTATTTTTTCAAAGATTTCATTTATGCCCTAGTAAAAAAGTAATATATTTAAAATGCATTTATTTCATACTAAGTATACTGTAGTTAAAATCTACTAACATGTTTACTGACATATTGCTCGAGACTTACTGATATAAACAATTATAATTAAACTGTGTTTGGAGTACTACTTGTGCACAATGCACATTTTGTAATATTAAGCCTAAAATGTGTTTTAATGTCACTATTGATGAAGATCGTATGATCTTTGAATAATATCAGTCTTTAAATGCAAGATATTTAAAGTGTATCTGAAGTATACTTGCAATAGTTCCACTTTAGCATAATCAAATATACTTCAGTATATCTTTAGTTGGACTTCAGCACTACCTTCGCACAATTAAATAGCATTAAGCACAAAGTTAGTTGTTCCAGTTTAGCAGACTTTAGTATACCAAAAGTACAATTGCGGGGTATTTTTATTAAGTGAATAAATATGTCAATGTATTTGTAGTATACTTAGCACAAAATAAATGTATTTCAAATACATTTTAGTATATTTTATTTTTCACTATTTACACATCCAAAGCGACTTACACTGCATTCAAGCTAAACATCTTCCCTGAGAGTCGAAACCTATGACCTTGGCATTATTTGAACCATGTTTGAGCTATAGCAACAAATTCAGTTGTTTTAAAAATGCTGATTCTGGTTATTTTTTTATTTTTCATAATTGCATTAAATTAACATGTTCTCAGGTCTATAAGTTTTACATTTTTTCTTTTATTTTTCATAGCTGGAGGCTGCGCTTCACAATCCTGTTCAATGTGCTTTACTTGGTTTCTCAGCTGCGAGTACTTCACTTCCTCAAGGCTACCTCTGGGTAAGTAGAAACAGAAGCACATAAAATATACATATTATCATACGCACACAGTGAAACGGTGACATCAGAGATCGAAGAGACTTTAATTATTATTCCTCACCATTAAATCCCATTTATGCAAAACAGGTCTTAATTCCGAACATTGTTTAAAACTGGCAAGCATTAATTTACCATTAAGTTATGGTGGACGTAACCTGTATTCTGCAAAGACCTTTTCTCTGCAAAATAAAACAGGTTTTCATAACAAGCCCTGTGAAATCACCTTTAAAAGTTTCACACAGTAGTCTCGTTCTCCTCCCTCCTCTGGTGCAATGGGCAATTTATCACATAATCCCCCAAAGCAGGGGGATAAATCCAATTCGAGCCTTGGTTGGACACAAAAGGACGCCCTTGCCTGTGTCTTTGAGTTAATTGTTTTTGTGGGTATTCTAAAGAGCACTGAGGGTGGACTTGGGTGGATTTAAAAGATACAAGGAGACATTCAGTAGGAAATTATATCTGGCCGGATTAGGACCTCGTTCTGGTGCCAAAAATACTTAGCATTGCATATCCAAAATATAATTTTCTCGACATCTGTTCCTAAATCTAAATCTCACTCTGCAGCGTAAATCGTAGGGGTCACTTTTAAAAAAAATCTCAGTGCATCCATTTAGTCTCAGTGGTGCTGCCGGTGTTTCTTTTTAAATGTGTTAAAATGTGCTATTATGCAGCATTCGTAAACTTATTTTCTGTGCTTCGGAGCTGTGTTTTGCTTTTCTGCCTCTTTTTCAGATATACAAATGCATGTAGGCTTGGTCTACTGCATCCTATAAGATGAAATGCAGTCAAACAGGCATGGTAATGGTTTTGGGGAAGAAATAGTAATTTGATTTAACAAAGTTAAAACTGAAAAATACACTCGGATGTTTATTTAAGGCATTTATTAGCAAGTAAACTAGTATTACTGCTTCGCTTGGTTGAGTTGTGGCTGTGAAATAATCATTATTTATTAGTTTTTAAAGGACTGTGGAAAAATTATCATTGATCTAATTCATATTTCCATAGTTTTACAGTCATTTTTCTCCGCACAGGTCTATTATTGTGTTTGCAGCTATTTCAGATGAACCCAAGTCGAAGGCTGTTAAAGCTATCATATTATGACTATAATAAGCTGCGATGTGGACCTGACTTTACACTGCTAGCCAAAAGTCTATCTGTGCAAACCTATATAGCAGGGTAAAAGAAACCCTTAAAGCAATCAACACATCTTCCGCTTATTAGCAGGTGTCATTTTCTCAGTGAATTCGACTGGACTGAGAGATGTGAGAAGAGGGGAAATGATTCAGTCATTTGCTACTTCCCAACTTATAAGTCAGTGATAGCACATCGTCATATAACAACAGGCAGTTTTCACTGCTAGCGTTCCAAATGAGCAGTGACAGTAATCAGATCACTCTAAGATGGGCTGCTGGGATTTTTCTCATGGCTCAGATCAAAATAATGTAGACCGTAAGACAGTAAGCTAGCCAGTCATCCACCAAATTCACTATTCCTTAGCCTCTTCACTTCTAAGACTGAGGCTTATTTATTGATTTGTGTGTGTGTTCACAGTGTTCTTCCTGGGATTTTATTTATTTAGTTGGTTAGTGATAATAAAAATAAGTAGTTGCTTTTTTTATTGTTTGCCAATGCCATGTTTTTGGGTAAAATGTTGTTTACAGGGGCCTTAGGGAGTATTTCCAAAAACACTTTGGAAAGGATATATGCCTTTTGGTGCTGCTAGTAGCAGAAGTAGTTCTCTTCTTTTTTTTTTTTTTTAATGTTATTCAAATTTTCCACAGGATGTTTCATTGGATTTGGAATTGGGCTGAAAATTTTTTTTTGAAATTTTAGGAATTGAAACTGCAAGTTTTTTGCAATTTAAAAAAATTCAAACAAAATGAAAAGACAAGATAGGTTTTCTGTTTAAGGTCTTTGTCTTTTAGCCTGAATATAGATTTTCATCTATTTAAATTTTACTTCCTTTAGTTCTATTTACACAACACATCAAGAATTGGATTGGAATTTAAAACTCAATTTTGAATGGTGCATACAGCATCATTTTCACAGTTTTCTATTCTCTAACTATAAATCCAAACATATCTAAAACATTGGGTAAAAGATGTCAAAGGCAAATGTTTGAATATGTCCAGTGTGTACAAATAGACAGATGAAGTCTTTCTCCCCAGACTACCTTTGCTCCCTTTAGGCTCTTAGTCAATTTATTGCTCTGTTTAATTAATGCTCTGTTGTCCAGAGCTTTGGCTCTAAGGCTGGTTTTCACGGCTTTCCGGCCAAAAAAACAGAGATGCGTCCAGGGCACGATTCCAGATATCCACTCCTCCAAACAAGTACTTATGAGTTTGTCAGGGAACTGTAATTCCACCTAGTCTGTGGAGGAATTGAATCGAAAAAGGAGGGGTGGATCATCGTCAAGTTTGCGAACATGGATTTGAGCCTGTCTGAGAAAGCGGGAGAACAAGGGCCTGCTGGAGGTTGCGGCTGAGTAGAAAAAACGCAGAGAGATTCAGTTATTTTCCTAGCTTCTTGCCCGAAGATAAGCCCTCCCTATCTCCCACTGCGCTGCCGCAACAGGCCGTTATTTGCTCTGCCTTGCTCTTCCCAGCCCACGAGACCTTGGCCATCCAGATTGTACGCTGCGATACAAATCAGACAAATGATTGCATGCAAATTAGAGGGGAACTGTAAGGCTAAAGACTATATTTAGCCCTGCCATTTTGCTCACATAACATGGCTCTAATTGAGAATTAATATCTGCTGTCTGGCAGCATCCCTCCCATTTTGCTGTTGTTTTCCCATTCTTTGGTTGAGATTACACTCCACTCGGCTAGCCCCAGTCGCTCAGTGTCCTGAGGTAATCATAAATGATGGCCCCTAAACAAGGGCCACTTATAATGAGGCCAGCAGACTCTCTGTAATACTCTTTCCCTTTATTTCCCTCCTTTTTTGTATGGATTTTGTAATTGGAGCAGTTTAATGCCGCACAAGGAGAGATGAGCCAATTTGTGTGGTGGGCATGATGGGATGCTGATCAGTTCGTTTAATTTCTAATAGCGAGACGGTTGCTTTCATTGCATTATGCATGAACGAGTAACCATGAGAGAGAGCAGGGTGTGAAGACAAACACTATTTTTCACGAACTGGGGGATTATTAATTTATGATGCAATGCAATGCAATCCAAATGTGTTACAAGAGTCTGCATTTTAAAGCAACTCGCTAGGAAAATGAATGGGTGCAGAACCTAGATCAATTGTTGAGGGAAGGTACCAGAGGATGGATTTATGAGCAGCGTTGTGCTGAAGTCTTATTCTGTCAACTACATGTAATTTCACCAAGGATCGAGTTTGTCATCTCAGTCTCTGTCTTAAGAAGGCGATCAATCATCAACCCAAAGGAAGCCCTCCATTGTCAAACAGCTCAGCGGCTTTCAAAAAACGTCTCTCCACCCCACCTTTTCCTCTACTTCAGCGATGAAAAGATCCCTGGAGTTTCAAAAAAAGATGTTTGAAGTTATCAAGCTGATGCTGGGAATGCATTAGGGGTGATAGAGTATGAATTTTAGAGACTTTATCAAGCGAAAGACTATGGGTTCGATTTTTACGAGATGTATGATTTTAACTTTGCAGGTACTGTGGAATTGAAATTGACAGGAATAAAATAACAGGGCTGGGAAACCTTAAAGTACACAGGAAGTGAAAGAGTTTTCTGTCTTGAAATTTCATCTGCATGGTTCTCTGCACTGGAAGTGAAAGCACAAAGCCGAGGGAGTGGTTGAAAGTGGCATAAAAACAGAAAGCCCTTCCCTTCCTCTATTATTTTCTTTCCCTACCTGTACACTCGTGGATGTGAGAGAGCGGTTTTGGTTGGATGACTACCTATAATAGCAGTGTCCTTGCTCTGTTTTTGCAGGTAGCCGGTGGAGGTGATTCCACTCAAGGCCAGGTGGACATCTTCTCCTTGAACAGACCCACACCTCGGCCTGTAAAATCCCTCCAGATGGGAGCTCGAGTGAGGTGTTTGGAGTATGTGCCTGAGCCCACCCCTTCAGAGGACAACAAAACCAGCCCTCACAGCTCCATGGGAGTTGGAAATACTATTTGTGTGGGACTTGATGATGGCAGGTAATATGTACACAGGGGGAAAAAATGGAAAAAGGGTAATATATACACTGAAAAAATCAGTTGTCACTCTGAAATTGCTAGTAGATTTCATAATTAGTATAGACAGCAAGTAACACATTGAATTAAACATGATTTTTTTTTTACAGTGTAGACTGTGTTTTATTTAAAAATATGTATTGTGTTCCTCAATTAAAAATGTTTAATAAAAGGAGTACCTGTTAAATATCTAAAGGCACCTACAGAGCCAAATTAAGGTTGCTCTGAGGAAACTAGATTCACCCAAGCCTTCAGTATCAAAGGTATTGATGCTGCTTTGGTTCTATGTAAATGAAGTGCCTCATCAATGCTTCCTTTATTTTCCTGTCAGCTCACTTGGCCGTGAGAACCAAGCAGTAGCCAAGACTAATAGCCTAATAGCTGTTTGTTTTGAGCACATGTCTAGCTATAGGGGAAACGAGAAAGGTAAAAGCCTTTTAATCAGATTTAAGGTGCCATTACAGACACCGCAGTGCACACAGGGATAAGAAACAGGTGACGACTATCCTCGTAAGTTTTAGCGACTCCAAAGTCATTTAATGGAAAAAGAATTTCAATATGAAAAGGATAAAAGATATTCGGCTTCATTAATTTCCTAACATTTTACATGTGTAATCGCATTTATGCCGTCTGTGTAGATGCACCTTTTTGTGGTATATATGCATCTTTGTAGTATTAAAACAGGAAAAGTTTACCACTTTGTTAAAAAACTTTTGGGTAGATATGTGGAGAAGTTTTTGAGGGGCAGTCATTTAGGCAGAAATTAAACACATTTCTCTCTTAAAATCACTGTGATTTTCTAAATAAGTTAAATCATTTATGAATGTTGAGAAGAACAATATGTATTCTGAGATATTCTTTATGCAAATGAAGGGGACTGATTAGCTACAGAGAACAGAAGTTCTCCTTTTAAAAAAATAATTTCACAATATCAAGGCAAATGAACAGTGGAAATAAGGCATTAGCTTTCCTTTCTTTATTTTAAAATGATACTTCTTCCTGCATAGATGTCCTTATATATCCTTCAATGTTTATCTCCCAAAGCATTCTGGTCTACGGCAGTATGGACACAGCCGCCCAATGTCTTGTGACTCTCCGTAACCCCGAGGGCTGTCCAGTTCTGTGTCTCAAACACTCCGGGAACTTCCTGTTCGCTGGCCTGCGGGATGGAACGCTGATGGTGTACGAGAGACATCACGAAGGTACGAGTTACATAATGTTTGATGTCTCATTATATTGTATGCTCATGCTGCCTTCAAGTAGACCTGAGAAGCTCATACTTCTAAGTTAGTTTCCAGCTGTCATGGAAGTTGTTTTCCATTTCCACGGCCCTTCTAATGTCCCAGTTCAGATATCATAGAGTCTTGTTTTTTTTATGTAAACAAAACTTTTATTTCAGTATTTAATCCAAGACCTCATAATTTGCACGAGGCTGTATATAGTTGTTTCTCTTTTGCTTTTATGCATTATGCCAAACAAAGCTTATTTATTCTACATACATTGTTGGTGTTTGTTTTGGATTGTGGATAATCACTTCGAATTTAAACGTCTATGTTATTTCTATCCTATTAGGCTTGTTTTTTCTCTTTATCACATTAGCACAGAAATGGGCAGTTACATTCAGTATGTTTTCTCTTTCCTTTTTCTCACTAACGGGATTAAACACTAAATGGGTGGGATAATTAAGAAGGGTAATTATTAGTATGTCCCCAAATGAAAGGGACTCAATAGAGTGAAAGGGTAATCAAATCAAATTAATAGTGCAAATTAATCTGATTGTTCCCGTGTTCAATTTGCTCTTTCATCAACCTTCCATTCAAACATTCAGGGATGTTTTTTTTACAGTCCCTCCTCTGTTAGCTGAATGCCTCAGTGAGTATGTGAAAGATATTAGTTCTGTCATGTATTCTGAATGCATTCAGAGATGAGACAGGGGTGATAAGATTGTTCTGGGTATGTATTAGTTAGATGGAAAGCCAATAGATTCGGGATTACCTTGAAAGCTATTTATGATTTCACAAGTCTGTCCTCTGCCCGCGCCTTATTCATTTGCGGTGCGTAAGTGTGGGCTAATGACAACAGAAGACGGGCGTGCATGCAGAACTCTTGCATTCGGAGACATGATAGATAGCGAGGGACTGCGCTGTTGTGTACGTGTATGTTGGGGGTGGTGCAAGGCAGACAACCCTGGCACAATGGGTTTATCACAATGCACTACTTACCTGGCTGTCAACAAGGAATTACCTCCAGTGAAGTGGAAAGTAAGATTAATTATGCTGATGTGCAATGTGGCGATTGAATATTACTATTCATATAGTGGAAAGAAATGAATTACAAGCAGATATATTCCCTGGGAAGTACAGGCTGGATTTTTAAAAATGTATTTCTTGTTTTTTTGTTTGTTTTTGTTTTTTTGTAAAAATAAAATACGTTCCCCTCAAAACAGTTAATATTGTAATAAACACTGGGGTCTCACATGAGATTAATCAGAAAGCTTTTTGAAACATATGAGCAAGCCGAAATTGCTTGGGGGTGAGATTTCGCGTTTTTCTTCCCATTTTTTCCTAGCTACATTAAGAGGGCAGGATCATTTTGTTGTGTTTAATCAACAGTTTGCAGAATTTATAAGGATAATAATGAGGTGTCTGAATTTCCGTAGAAAATACGTAAATATATTACACCCAGAAGCAATAAGCGCCCAACTGAATGAGACTGCGTCTCTCCTCCTTCCACTTTATTACTTTTGGAGCAATAAAGTAAAGACTGCATCTGCAGATGCTTTGAGTGTCCAGATAAGCCCTCTCCGCCCCGAAGGTCCTCGATTTGCAAGAGGCAAATCTGAGGTGGCCCTCGTTTGAGTATGAGGGGGTACAGAGCAGCTGAGGGGATGTTTTCAAAGCATATGTACAAAAAAAAAGTGGGAAGACTGACATTTTGAATATGCCATGCAATTAACCTGAGGAAGTCGGAAGTCATTGTAAAGCTATTCTGGTTTCAAAGGCAGAAATAAACAACTCGAAATGTTAATTAAATGGCTCGCTGTGGTTCCCTCTCTAATTTTGCTTCATTAAAACATTGTGATGGGGGCTAAAAGACTTATGTAGAAAAAAGCTTATGTAATGCATCCCATAATGGTGTCCAAGGTGGCTACAGTGCAAACCCTGTGATTAAAACTCAAGGAAAAAGTCTGGCGTGTTCTGAGCACTCTGGAGAGAAACATATAAATTGGATTACACAACACGCTGCAGTTATTAACATGGCACTGTTAGCGCATTAGCATAGAAAGCGCTAGTTTTATTGAGGGAGATATGCAGTCCACAAACACCCTTTGCAGTGCTTGCTCTAGCTGTATGTTTTTAAGACGTAGCCAGAAATTGTACAGTTCCACCACCAGTTATACATATTTGTCTTGCAAACACAAGGATTTACTCTTGAGTATTAATGAAACCAATTTACTTTAAGTGACTTGCTCAGGGCAAAGCAGTGGAATTAGCATGCAGCGCATTTTTGTAGCTCCGCTATTTGAAGCATTCATTTATAAGGAAAATAACATGTGAATTTACTAGCTTTGAATATCTTTGGCCATATTTGAAATGTTCCACCAGATAGGATTAGTGATTTGCCTTCAAGCAAGGTATTTCACAAGCCTAATTGTATTCGCTACTCATCTACTTTTACCTCGTTTTTCTGTTTTCTCTGTCATAAAACTCAGAATATGCAAAGTGATATATTTTGGGCTATTTTCTGGGTATTACATTTTTAAAGCTTATTACGATCAAAACAAACATAAACCATTTTTATATTTATTGTGTGAGAATTAGTATTATTAATAATAATAATAATTAAAAAAACCGTTTGCATTATACTTTTTTACAAGGACACAGCAGTGTCAGCATATGATTTATAAAATGTATTTGAAAAAACAAGGGCTACAATTTTATAACAAAATCTCTTTTGTCAGTTATTGCTCTTGATGTCACATTATTATGGATAGAGAGTCGGACTTGTAACCCGAAGGTCGTGGGTTCGAGTCTCAGGTCCTGCAGGAATTGTAGGTGGGGGGAGTGAATATCCAGTGCTCTCTCCACTCTCAATACTACGACTGAGGTGAGACCCTTGAGCAAGGCACCGAACCCCTAACTGCTCCCCGGGCGCCGCAGCATTGGCTGTCCACTGCTCCGGGTGTGTGTTCATGGTGTGTGTGTGCGTGTTTGTTCACTACTCACTGCTGTGTGTGTGCACTTGGATGGGTTAAATGCAGAGCACAAATTCCAAGTATGGGACACCATACTTGGCCACACGTCCTTTCCTTTCCTTTCCTTTCCTAATAGAATACATTAATACATCTAGCTCTAACCACACAGGCAAAACTATCTAAGAACCGTTTGTGAATTAGTTTATTGCTTTTTACAAATTAGAAGAACAAGACTTTACATTGGTTATTTTAGTAGCATGAAAAACAAAACTGTTATTCAAACTGGAAATAAATTATTAGTTATAATTGTTATAATGCTCAGTTCTCAAAGTACACATGTAAATGTAATGCTGTAGTTGACACATTTAATTTTTTTCACATTTCACTTTAATCACAAAAGACATAATAGATAATTTTTTTTGCTGTCTTATCTTGAATTTTGGGGCATTTAGCGTGCCCATAGTTGAAGTCCAAGAATCTTGATAGACATAAAAGTCTTCTTACTGTGAACTTACTGTGTTTTTTTGTCTTGTAGGGGAACTGTGGAACCAGGACTCCTGTAGGAAAGTAACAGTTGACTCAGATCCCATCAGGACACTACTTGCCTTGGAAGACTCGGTCTGGGCTAGCTGTGCTAACACAGTAACTGTAGTTGACGGCTCCAGTTTGTCCACTCAGGTAGACTCATCATTTCAAAGCTTTACTCATGCTGATATGCTTTCACATCAAACTTTAGCAAATGGAAGAGCACAGACTATGTTTCACGGGCACTTGGCCAACACTGACACAAATTAGCTGGTGTGTGAAGATCAATAATCCTACCAAAGAGCCGCAATCCATATGGCCAGGGTGTCTCCTCCGGGGTCTCTTTTTTCCCCCTCTTACTTTTAAACCACACAGGATGAGTAAATAGTTCTGACATACTTATAATCTTCTCTGGCTGTCTCAAATATGGAGGAGCCGTACCCCGGGTATCTACCCCATGGGCCTCCATAACCCTGAGCCTTCCTTTAGTTCTGCCTTCTTGGGTTTTATCGCTGGAATCAAACATCTCTTTTATCCTTTGAGATTTCTCTGGATGCGCCCATCAGAGAGGAGATTTGAGCTAGTGGTAGGTGAGTGGGCCCCTGCTGCTTTTCGGTTGATCCTCCACGGTTCAGGCCAGTGCTCTGTTTTGTTCGACTGATTACATTGTATCCCTTTCCCTGCGGAGCCATGCAGGCCCAGCAGCTGGAGGGGGAAGCATCTCCTCTACAGCTGTAAATCTGCCTTCTTGGGACTCGTGGCAAAGTGGCGTACAATGATGTGTGCCGGTGGGATAAGCAACAGAGCCTGTGCGAATTTGTCTTCTCTTGTCACCAGTTTTAGGGAAGAATTCCACACTACACAGCGTGCCACCTTGTTCCCCTGACCCGAAACGATTGAGGCCGCTGGATCGCTATTGATGTAGAATGCCGAAAGCATTTCAACCATGGTACTGCGGAGAAAACAAACAGTGGTGGTTGGGCACGTACGCACTATGTAGGCCCTCTTTACACCTGGTAGTAAAGGCCGTGAAACGCCAAGCTGACATCTAAGAACTAGCTATTATGTATGCGTGAAAAAGTTGCGCTTTAACACACCGCAAAGACTACAACCATTGGCCAACTAGCATGTACATTCTGAGGAAACAACCGTCTGTATCAGCAGGTGGCAGCAGTGTATATTCATTATTCAAAAAGGGAAAACGAATCTAGGACTGACAGCCAACTGGATCCAACTAGTGCGGACAGTGCAGAACAAACCGCAAAAAGCTGGCAGGCGCTCAAAGACAGCCAAAGGTTGGCCACCCGCTGGTTTACCGTGTAATGGCCTTAAGATGCATCAGTCAAACATCTTGACTTAATGTGAGCATTATGGGATGTGTTTTGAGAAAGCGCACGAAAACAATTGATTCAGACTTCACTATGTTGTGCCAAAACACACAGAATACAATGAAAATCCTTTGCATTTGCTTCACTTCCCGCTCCCTCATGAGCAACGTAATGGTTTCATTCATTCAGTGGGCCACACTCTGCGCTCCCTTAGAAAGTGATGTGTAGTTTTACAAAATAAGAGGGGATGGTCTGAACTCAAGTGGTCACAGGAGATGCATTTGAAACGCATGTTAAGACCAAGTTTAAATGATAATGTGTCTCAGCTGATCACTTGTGATCACTGAAAACGCATCTTAATACCAGGTGGAAACAGGGCTGTAGAAATCCTTTCAGAACAGTAAAAGCTGAAGAGTGAAGTCCCACACTCATTTAATGAGTGGTTGTTTAAACATGTTGCTCTTGTAAGCACTGTCACCTAGTATTACAGTGGACTAATGAAGGGTTAGATGGTAGGTGGAGGCGTGCTGTGTTTTGTCCGCTGGTAGAACAGTGCTCTCCTGCTGTGATATACTGATGTAGTGTCTGTCTTAGGGTGAATCGGTGGAGGCAACCTCTGTCTCTGTGTGAGACTCAGTGACTCGGATCATACACCTGAGGCCCAATTTATACACGTATGTAGAGTCATCATAACTGTAAATGTATACGGGTTTTCAGAATGTACTTAAAAATAAGTAATAATAATCATATTATATATA
>NW_015662167.1:3848222-3867228 GCF_001515625.1 Sinocyclocheilus rhinocerous | reverse complement strand
TATATATATATATATATATATATATATATATATATGGAGAATGTGGTGATATTGTAAAGAAATACAGTGCATCAGTATTTGTATCTCAAATTAATATCCTGTGACTACGTATGACTTACTGTAACAGTGTGTTACTGTACTATATGTGGATAAATGCTTTATTTAATCACATGACAAACATGATGTTGCAAACTAAAAGCTCATTGGTATTTCAGCAAGCAGCTGTGATAAATTAACTTAGGATGTATGTGCTTCACATGGTCATTTATTCACTAGATGGTTTTATTCAAATCAAATTTGTGTAGATGCCAGGCACATATGTATGAGATTGTCCAAATTTTTCAGTCATGTGGTTGTTTTATTTTATAGCTGTAAAGCATTGGCTGGGCTTAGAACAGTTATAGTATGCTGTATGAGTTAACATTTTGGACACCGTTTACTCCTGTATTTAGCTCTGTCCACCTAAGACAGCTGAAAATTGGAACCTTTCGATTTCTGAATATGAGCCCACCATTTGCGCTGAGAGATTTATATGCCTAGTATTAAAATACAATACCATTCAAAGGTTTGAGGTCTGTAAGATAAAAAAAAAACAACAAAAAAAAATGTAAAATACAATTTAATTAAAAAATTGTTAAAAATAATTAAATTGCAATGAAATCAACATTTTATATTTTTAAAAAGTAATTTATTTCTGAGATGGCGAAGCAGCCATTACTCCAGTCTTCAGTTTCACATGGTCCTTCAGAAATGATTCTAATATGCTGATTTTGATAGTTTTGTCAACAACAAAAAAATCTTACTATTATCAGTGTTGTTATTATTATCAAAAAAAAGTTGTGCTGCTTTGTTTTTGTGGAAACCCTAATGCATTTTCCAGAATTCTTTGATTAATAGAAAGTTCAAAAGAACAGCATTTATTTGAAATAGAAATATGTTGTAACAATGTTAACATATACATTCACAACAGTATTACAGATGGAAATAACCAGTTGATAGAAGTATTCTTCTGGTGTCTTGTCTCTGAAGAAATAGTCCAAGCAAAATAAAATGAAAACAGAGAGAGAACAAGAGCAAAGGCAAGCACTGCCGACAAGTCAATTAAAAGCGAAAACACATCAAAGGCAGTTTCAGTCGTCTCCCTTGCTCTCAAACAAAAGAAGCTCCCTTTGGCAAGGGCACGCAAACAGGTGCTAATCCCTGTCTGCTAGTGTGCAGAGGAGAGAACAGTCTCTCGCACCCACCTCACCCCCTCCAACTAATCTGCCTCAACCCCAGACTGGAGAACTAGCTGTTTGTAAGGGTTCTCAGGGCTCCTCGGTAGCACCACAGACCTCGGGGCTGCGTGCAAACCCTCGATAAGGAGCACAGCTCCCTCATGCCTCATTAGAGGATCAGGCATAAAATGGCTCCTCTTTCCCTGTGGACTTTTAAAAAGGTGTTTGGGAGGGGGTGTATTGTTTTGTGAGACAGTGAAGCAAGGCTCCGCTGTGAATCACTTTGAAATCAAAGAAACTGGATCCTGAGTCATTGAAACATTCATGATGTGTGGCCCTTGAACCCACTGGTCGGATGGTGATTTTGAAGGCACAAAAATGCTGTGCATTGCAGGAAAAGATAAAGGAAGGAAGGTGTTCATTTGCATTGGATTTTGCTTTTGTGTTTGTACAACTGAATGTCTTATAACAAATAAAATAAAACGGTAAGCAGAAATGCAGTTTACAAGCATATTCAAAGGGAAGATTCTGTATTTCTTTTTGTCTCTGTGTGTAAAACCTGATGATGTTCTCCAGTATGACTCCATAGATTCATAGAACATCTTGTACATTAGTAGAAACGAGAACAACTAACAGTGTTGTGCAAATTAACGCCAAGCAAAAGTATGCTTTTTGATATCGTGTAATGGGTGCAACAGCATTAGATCTTGTGGAATGCTCTTCTGCTTGAGAACCTTAGACAGTGAATGCTGCATCCCCATTAAAACAAGCATCACAGCGTTAGGAGACTATTTAGAATAAGCCCTATGAAGGATTACAGCATTTTGAAATTTTAGTCTAGCAAGGACTTTTCCTGGAAGATTAGACAGAATAGCACTCTACGGGTGGGTTGCACCAACAAGGATTAAATTAAGCAAAGTTTAGAGCTAATCAAGGATTTGTTGATCTGGGTTTTATTTTAAATCGAGTTGTGTTGCACCACTTAATTTTAAACTTAGATTAACAAATCGGGGATTCGAATTCTAACCTGCGATTAAAACCTCCATCTACGAATAATTTTCTCCGCCATGATGGATTCGTCATGTAATTAAACAGCAACAATGCTAATATTCCTTATCCTCTGTCTCTGACATAAGTTGCTTTTGTCGATAAAGGAAATAAACTTGTAAAAGGTCCACCGTCTTTATAAACCGCTAACGTACGTAGAGAGACCGTTGATCAAATGGCTGATCAAGCAAGCAATCAAAACTTTACCGAGATAAGTGATGGATTCACATACCGGACTCGATAGCAGACGCAAGTTTACTATGGAATACATTTTTATTTATAATAAACACCTCTCTGAGACCTGACGACACACCCGCTGTTTCTGTCTTTGTTCAATCAGCCACATAATTGTAACTGTTAGTGCACTTTATTTTCTTTAAACCTCCTCACCTGTAAGTTTAAAATTAATCCCTAATTGAGATTTAAATCTGAGTTTAAAGTTATGGAGCAACATGATTAAAGTTAATCTATCTTAAATATAAATTAAATCCAGGATCAAGATGATGGTTTAAATGTAAACCTGTTTATTTTTTAAACAAGGTTTAAAGTTTGGTGCAACAGAGTTATTAGATAAACCTTGATTTAATCTAGATTTTAGATTAATCCTTATTGGTGCAACCCACCCTACCCTTTCTATAGTCTGCCACTGACACTATGAAAGCCTGTTTCCTCTATATCTCAGTCTTTAAATGTATATGTCATATCTCACAATTAACACTTGGGTCTTAAAACATAACTTTATATGTGTCATTATATCATAATTGGACTTATTATAGTTTAGTTTATAATTCTCACAAGTGGAAATATTTCTTGTAATTTTTACTCATAATCTCATAATTGTGACTTTCTCATAAAGTTACCTAACTTTATTTCTTATTTTTAGCTATCTCACAATTATTTTTTTACTCCGACTGAAACAGGCTTCCATTTGACTCATAGAGAAACAATATTTCTACAATGATAATTTTAAACTGTTTTTATGTTTGGGCAGGATCTAAACCAACTCATAACTGTCCCCAAAAAGTAAATTCACCTCAGCAGTTCACAGTCATACTGGTAACATATACAGCATCCAAAGGCTTAACTTTTTTCCACTGATCATCAACTTTAAATCCAAAGTTCTGGCGTGAAACTCTAGATGACGCAGTCCGATAGGTCAAACTCAATCTGACATAATGACATCATTATCACATGGCGCAGCTGATTGGTTCTTTTTGTATTATCAGCCAATGAGCTTGCTGCTCAACATTTAAATACTTGGCTAGTGCTTGCTGTAGCAGTTGCAGCGCGCTTCAGAAACCCTCCACCTACCCCAGCTCCACCTGTATGGATCTGCTACAGGGTGATTCATGTGTGCTATAGGGGGGTTATTTCATATGTTATGCGCAGCAGCAGTATTTCTTACATGCTCACAGCAGCATGTTGTGGATGTATTGGCAGTAGCAAGTCTTGGTACTTGCTCTACCGCAGCAGCAGCGTAGCAGATCTACAAGACCAAATACATTGACATTGTCATGTATATTACCATGCCAATCCCTCTGAGAGTTGTCATGACAGAACTAAGCATTTAGGATTTAGATGAGTTAGCATTAAGATTTAAAATGAAGATTTCCATTAGACTGCTCTGAGTAGTGCTTAAGAACAGGTTATACCAGTGAGTAGGGTAACGTTAATAAAGTGAAAGTGAAATAGAAAGTGACATGACATGACATGTGGCCAAGTATGGTAACCCATACTCAGAATTTGTGCTCTGCATTTAACCCAAGTGCACACACACAGCAGTGAGTACCGAACATACACACCCGGAGCAGTGGGCAGCCATTTTTGCTGTGGAGCTAAGGGTGTTGGGTTCAGTGCCTTGCTTAAGGGCACTTCAGTCGTGGGTATTGAAGGTGGAAGTGATTGCTGTTAATTCACTTCCCCCTCCTACAATTCCTGCTGGTACTAAGACTCAAACCCACGACCTTTGGAATACAAATCTGACTCTCTAACCATTAGGCCACAGCTGCCCAAAGGACTTGTTTAAACGTGTTAGTAAGTTTGGAAGCTGCTTCAGTCATAAGTGCCTTTTCGAATTCGAAGATCTTTATGGATTGCTTATCTATAAAAAGCTGCAAAATCATCACAGTTGAGAATTGAGCCCTTCAGGCTCACAGAGACCAATTTAGAGAACTAAGCACATTGGGCAGCTCTAACTGCGTTATTGAACAGATCTGTGTTGCCTTAACATGTCATAGTCTATGTGTAGTTTTATTTGACCTCATTTTCACTGAGTAATGGAGTTTTGACTGTAGTTGTTCATTCGGCCAGTGCAAAATTGTTGACATGATGATCACAGGAAGATTAAGAAACCGCTGGGTTCATATTGTTGTAGTTTCAGGTTTTAACATTTTGAATAGACTCAGAGACAAGGCGACATTTCTCATCAACCTTCTTTGTAACAAACTGGGCTTTTTGTACACAACTACAGATAAGAAAATGCAAAAGACTATTGTAAAGACAGCTCATATGTAACGTGTATAACCCATGGATTGCTGAGATTTTTACCATTTAGAATAGGGTGTTTTTTATATGTGCTTTTATATTTTATATATTATATATAAAGGCTGAAATCAGTGATGTGGTAGTTTGCACAAGATATTTTCTTTTATGGTCCACAGAAGAAAGTAAGTAATTCGGTTTGAAACAGCATGAGTGTGTGTATATAATGACAGAATGTTCATTTTCAGGTGAAGGATCTGTATCTCTTATGCTCCTAATTCAGTGACAGAAGTGAACTGGTCTGGACCAGAAGGGGACCTCCAGCTTAATCTTTGGGTTAGGTATCTGTTGCTCAACTAGAGGTCTTTTGATAGAGGATGACCAGAACAATGCCTGCTTCTTAACTTTTTTTGCCACAGGCTAAAATCCAGGGTTTCTCAGGAGTGTGTGAAGATTGTGAAGATGTGAATGCCCTCTTCCACCTCAGTGGTTGCTTTTGAGATCTGCTTGCATTGTTTTGAGTCTCTGGTATACATAACACCATAAATCAGCTCTGAAGTCCAGAAAGTTTGGAATTTATGCGGGCACACAGTGTTCTCATGAGAATCAAATGATACAAAGGGCCTTAAATTGCTGATAACTTTGGTGGCTCATCATTAAAGAGAATTCTTGCAGCATTGTGGATCTTCCAGTTTGGAGAAAACAACCTGAACCATATGTGAGTATGGTCTCCTAGCAAGCTTTCAATCACACTAAATGTTTTATTTATACAATTGTGTAAGGTTTTCACTTTCTTATGCCACCTTGAGAGCCTGAATGCTCATCGTTCTTGTCCTAGTTTTAGACTGTGCATGTGAGGAAGTCCTTGCATATGTACTGTATTGAGAATAAAAGAGGGGAAAATAAAAGCTAGATGCATTTGCGATGGAACCTTTATCATTATAGTTCAATATTCTGTTTGTGAGCTAATGGAGAAGAGAAAGCAAATGAGAGAAGAAAGGAGATGGAGTTCTGTAACTGCTTGTTTTTGTCATGCCTTATTGAGTTCTGTACCAAACTGTGTTCCAATCCTTTCTGCTTGTTGATTCTCATTGGTCTCTGGTTTTGCAGTCCACCTTTTAACCCATTAGTAAAGCTATGCGACTGCAGTCTGAAATGACTTTATCATGAAGGGAATATTAATGTCATGTTTATACTTCCCAGTTGAACATGTAGGTCAAACGTCTCAAATGCGACTTCGATTAGATGGTTCTGTTATACAGCATTATTATAGTTTCTTCTTGCTGTGCACAGAATTTGTTACTTGTTACTTGTTTTTGTGTGAATTTTATGTTGAAGATAATATGGCATGCATCATCCTATTGGAATGGGTATTTGCTGGATTCCCGCTGAACAAATGTAACTCAAATGCATAATGGGTCTTTAGATTTCAAACGAACATGTGCCAGTTGTGCACAAGTACAATTTAGTCAAATTGTTGTAAAGACAACTTGCATAAAATGCATAAAAATGTGTTTTAGACACTTTGAATGATCAAAATAATGGCCGTTTTATATGTAAACATGCAGTTTTAGTGACTCATGTTTAGTTTTTAAGAATCTTAAAATGCTGGATCACTTGGCATCTTGTCAGGTTTTCCATTATCACAATTATGTCTTTGCCTGAATCAACCAGTAAAGTGAGGCACTCGAGTTTATTCCCAAAAAAAGAAAATTCTGTCATTTACTCGGCCTCATATCATTTCTAACCTGTATGATTTTGTATGAGGGATACAAAAGAACATATTTTGAAAAATGTCTTGTACATACAGTGAAATGCTGTGGGATCCAAAGTAGTTAGGTTTGTATGGGCAAAAACATTTGTGTTCATTTGTGTTCCTATGAAGAACGAAACACCTACAGGTTTGGAACAACAAGAGGGTAAGTAGTAGGGCTGGGTGATACACCGTTAGACACGATCAACCGGTAGAGATTTTGGACTTTTTTCTCTATCGCAGTTATGCGCTCATGTGTCGTTGCTGTGCTTATGTGGTCACGGAAACTTATCGTTTGCATGCATTTTAAAAAATCGTGATTTTAAGCTGTTGAAACGCAATCAGCATCAAAAGGGAGCTCATTTCGCTATATGCACATGCTGTCAGAGAGACTGGTTTTGAGTGCTGTCAGAGAAGCACGCACGTGAAGACGGTGCTCATAGAGCGCGAGAGTATTGAACAGATATATTTCTGCAGTTTTACAGCCCTTGAATGGTTTAATACACATAATTGTATGTGTCACAATGCCTGTCTCTGCAAATATAATTGTAAACGCAATAATTTAGGTCTTAAGTGAAAGCAAACAGCTGAGAAAGAAAACATGTTTAACAGTTTATTGGAATCCGGGCAGCTCTTAAAGTGACAGCAGTCTAATATTCCTGCTGTCTGTCATTCACGTTAATCAAACAACAAAAGAGAGAAAATCTCGCACTGCCTTTGACTAAATCACTTTTGTAACTTTAATGAGAAATAATATACAGTATATTTAATTTACACAGTGACGGATATGCAGTGTTTTTATTCATTTAATTACTTTATACAATGTATGTAGCATTTCTTATTTATTTGTTCTACTGCAGTTTTTTGTCTTATTGCTGGTAATTAGTTTCTTATTCTTATCTAATCGCTGACTGTTTACATGTCTTCAGTGAGCTTGAGCTTTTTTTTTTTACTTATAAATTTAGGCTAGTAGTGTTAGTTTTTGTGATATTGACACTGGTAACAAGAATTATGACATTTCTATGGTAAATGTTGGTATCATAAAGACCTTATTTAAAGCAAAAATGTATATATTGTGATATATATCATTATCGTGATATAAAATGACTCATATTGTGATATGAGATGATAGTTTCTTTTGTGGGTAAACTATATTTCTTAACTTTTCCTCTCAATTGTGTAGTGGAGTTCTTCACCCTTTTGAATTTGGCATTATATCTTAAAAACAGCTTGATGACAAACTATCAGAAAATGTCCCACTAGACCTGTATTGATATGAAGTTAGATATCTGATGTAATCTCATTGTCCTCTGTTCTGTTTTAGAGATTTGAGGTCCATCAGGACCCGATGGTGAGCGTGGCCCATATGGTACGAGCTGGGGGGGGCGTATGGATGGCTTTTTCAGAAGGTTCCTCTATACGCTTGTTCCATACGGAAACACTGGAGCACCTGCAGGAGATTAACATATCTACACCCTCATCATTTTACAACCCCAGTGAGTATCTCTCCTTTGACCCTACGGAAGGAACCGTTTGAATACAAAAATTCTTTATGCCTTCACACATGCTTGAACAGCATTGTTTCCATCATTTCTTTGAACTGCACTTCTTCTGATAAAAAGGTAATGACAGAGAAGTTCTTGTTGGAATGGTTCCTGTAGGCTGGCTCTCCAGGGACCGTCCGTGAATAAGTAGCTAACTTAAGACCCCGCAGAGCAGTAATGGAGCTGTGGGGTTACAGGCAGGAAAAGTCACAATGGCACAGACAAAGCTTTCCATTCGAAATGTTGCCTTGGCAACACTCTTGTCATGACTCCAGCAGCCGTGGCATGTTGGTAATGTGCCAGCGTTTTGCCATTGTGCCTTTTCTCGGTGCAGCTGGTATTTAATTCAGCTGTATTCACTTTTTTACCTTTCTGCACTCACCTTTAGCCGTCTTTATCTCCCTCGGGTCCTGTTAAATCTCAAATTTGTCAAATTCTTTGTGCTTCGTCCCTCCTTTAGATGAAATATATGTAAGCCAAAACCATGGTTTTCACTACCTTTTTGCAGAAGGGAGCTTGTGTAAACATTCATTATATAAGCAAGGACACTGAAAATAATAGTTTAAGTAAATATCCACACCACTTCAGAGTAATTCAGCGCCACACATCAGACTATATAAAGAGAAAATCTGGGCGGCATCGCTCCAGTAGCTCGCAGAATCCTCTGGAGCAGAATAACTTCTTTCAGGCTGTCTAATAATGTTTGATTTCACTTGAATGCGATTGTCCACGTTAAGCTTAAAAAAAAAAAAGCCCATGATTCTCCAGTTGTCACAGACAATTGCGATCAAGTGGAATAGAAAGGAGAAGGAGAAAAATAAACCCAAAGCGGTGTAGCAGACTTCAGGAACTGGCCAGAGCAAGTTAATGTCAATGGGCCTGTTGCTACAACCGTGTCTCATTAAAAACAAAGCGAAAAAGATATACCTTTGTTTTTCTTGTTGTTTTATTTTTTGTCGAACAGCGAGAACATCAAACCTCTGGATCAAAGTTACAGCTGTATTTCAAAAGACACGTGAAGAAGTTGTGGCGAAGATGTCTGCGAAGGTCCTGCAACCCTCAGGCTGTTGTCGAACTTATGCAGCTAGCTGTGTTTAAATATGTAGTTCATGTTGGTTGAGGTGACTCTGCGATTTCATGTTATGTCGAGGGGTTTACAGTCAATGGAGCACAAAAGTGAAAATAAGCTTTGGCAGATGCCTTCTTCCCCTTTTATACTCTAGGCCCAGAGAACGTCCCACTGGCTTTCCTGAATATGCTAATCTGCACACATCACACATAGGAGGACTGATATAGTTATTACAGATCAATGGTCTGCTAATCCCACAGGTTTGCACCCAAGTGATGGGTGATGAATTAATTATTGTCTTAAAGTGAACCGATTATTCTGCAGTTTCTCATCAGTCTGAACCTTCAGACATGATAAGCAAGCCAGACATTAGGCTGAATCCTTCCTATCTAATAATAGCTGGAACAGTCAGATCCATATTGCATCAAAGAGAATCTTTGAAACATATGTTTATGTTTATGTTATGTTATGTTATGTGTTATATGTTATGTGTTATGTGTTATATGTTATGTTATATGTTATATTATGTTATACATCTAAGCCCTTAACATTATATTGTAGTTAATTAAGATTAAATAATTTTGTGTCATAATAATCTGTTTGAATGACCTGCGGTGTGACCATCTAAAACTGTTTTAAACCGCATTTCTTATATTAAGCATGCAGCTTTTATTACCTCTAATTAACTGAGAGAAATATTTGAATCATTTGATGAGTGAAAGTGCATTGAAAAGAACTGTTTTTACCAGTTACAGGACCTAAGAATACACACTTTCCTTTATATATTCATATGATATGACAAAAGGTTCAACATTTTAACATTATGCATTCAGTTAATTGTTAATTTACAAATATACTGTATATATTACTGTTTGTTTATAATACACCACTAGCTCTTGAACTACCTAATGTTAACAGACTGAACCTTATATATTAATAGTTAATACTTTTTAACCTGAAATCTTGATAGTTATAATGCAGAAAGAATCCAAGTACACATTATGCGTCAACTACAAGGACATCTAATAAAATATGCAATATGCATTTTTTTCCCCAAACCTCAGCATTTTATGTTTTCAGCACTCATGAATTCATATGCATTACTGTAGAACTGCAGATCTATTTGACAATCTATTATTAAGGTGATCCCTCTTGCAAAGAAAACGAATGTATAATAGGTGAATGCTCTGCAGAACTGGACAGCTGACATTTCTAAGAAGGAATTCTGCCTAATGCAGTGCATTCGCTCATGTTTTTTCATGACCTTCAGTGATTTCCTGGTGACTAACTACCATACTGAAAATGCTTCATTTACACATTAGCAAAAGACTCCCCAAGTACTATAGCAACCTAAAGACAGCACGCCGTGAAAAGGAATCAATTAGCCACTTGCCGATCACCCATGCAAAGCAAGCTTTATAATACGAGCATGGGGCCACCATCCAGGCTTGCTGAAGTCTCTGCTGTGCTGTTCTTCTTTGATTTAATTATGCTGTGGTGGCTTTCTGATGTCTAAAGACCCAGGGTCAGGCATTTGGGCACTGTGAATGAAGTCATTTAAATGTTCCATCCATGTTGTTTTTTTGTCTAAACAGCGATTTTAATGTTGTCATACCTACACACTGCTATAATCGACCAGTTAAATAAAGCTGATGAGAGAAGCACAACTGTGAGCGGGCAATCAGCAGTGTGCTGGGGTTTAATCTGAGTCTCCACGGATACAATAATTGTTGATATGCAAGCAGGAAAGTGGTTTTCAGTGTTTGTAAAAATGCATCATACTGCATAGATATAAACAGGTCGACTAAAGAAAGTTTTTTTTAGTGTTGGTGACACCTGTATTTTTCTTTAGAAGGTCAGAAGAGCATGAGAGTTACCAGCCTGCTGATTTGCCAGGGTCTGCTCTGGGTGGGAACTGCCCAGGGCATTATCATCACCCTGCCTGTGCCCAAGTTGGAGGGCATCCCCAAAATTACAGGTACACAGATGGTGGCTCTTCATGATGCATAAGTGCCTTTAGTCCTTTTGGAAAGTCTCTTGCACAATGATAGAACAATTACATAATGATTCAAAGAGACAATTATGTAATGATTCCTGTATCCTGTATTCTTTGTTAAAAGAATAGTTCACTCTAAAATTAAACTTCTGTCATTATTTACTGGCCATCATGTTTAAAACCTGTTTGTTGTTTTTTTTTTCTGTGGCACATAAATTAAAATTCTTTAAGAATTTTTACAAAGCTTTTTTGCAAAGATCCTGAAAGAACAAAACGCATCATAAAAGTGTCATGAAGTAGTTCAACCAAATATTATGACCAAATATTTGATATCCACCCTAACATGACGCACGTATCAGTGTCATATTTAATCACTAAGGCTGCATTTGTTTAATCAAAAATACAGTAAAACAATAATAGTGTAAAATATTATTTCAATTTTAAATAAAATAATTTTGTATTTTATTTTATTATAAAATGTTATTTATTCCTGTGGTAGTCATTACTCCAGTCTTTAGTAACACACAATCGTTTATACATTTTAAAATGCTGAGTTGCTGCTCAATATCTTTGTGGAAACCACGATGCTTTTTTTTTTTTTTGAAGAAGTAGTAGTAGTTTAAAATCTCCTTGCTAAATAAATGAAAGAATTGAAAAGAGGTGTTTCCCCTCTGATCTGGAGCTTGTCTTTATATGGAAAAAATCTTCAAAATGTCTTTGTTCCACGAAAAAAATTATATATATAGGGGATAGGAACAACCGAGGATGATGATCAAATAATGACCAATTATCTGAGCTATTCCTTTAATTCAAAGTCATTTCAGTAAGTAATACAAGTAGTAATGGAAATGAGTTATCAAATTTTAAGGTTTCTTTGACCCTCTGGCATTGCTGCTTTTTACTGATTAAAGCAATTTGAGCTCTCTTTCAATGTGGCACAGGTAAGGGGATGTCATCACTTAATGCACACTGCGGGCCTGTGGATTTCTTAGTTGCCCTTTCCAGCAGTTTGTCTCCTGATCTTCTGAAGCGGGATTCTCTGGTGGAAGGGCATGACTCGGCCTGTGGAGTGGAGGACCGCAGTGACTCGTCCTCTCAGGAATCGCTCCAGCAGCCCAGTATTTCCGCCCAAGTGGATGGTAAAGGGAAGGGGAGGAGTGGGGTGTTGCTACAGTACCGCCTCCGCTCAACCTCAGGTTTGCCCGGGCGACCATTAACCGCGAGAGGGGACGAAGCCTCGGACTCGTCTTTAGAATCTTTGGAGCACAGCATGGAAGACGGCTCCATATACGAACTCAGCGATGATCCAGACATGTGGGTCAGGGGTCGACCCTGCGAGAGGGACGGGGTGAGGAGGGATAGGGTTACCTCAGTAGCAGTCATCTCGGGCGGCAAGGGCTTCCGCCGACTGAGGGAGGGTTCTGTGGCGACCACCGCAGAAACCACACTTATGATCTGGCAGCTTCCTCTCACGGTTTGAGCTGAAATTGTGTTTAAGGAATTGTGAAATTAAAATGTTGACAATTTACATACCCATACTGTATGTCATTTCAAACCTGAATGACTTTCTTTTGGATGAATGTACTGGTCCCTCTTTTCAGCACTGTTACAATGAATGAAAGCTTCAAAAAATATACGAAAGTTGTCATAAAAGTGGCTCATCCTCCCGTGTTACCATCATACAGTGATGAACAGTCCTTTTAAAATGTAAGGGGTTATTTCTCTGATAATTTTCCTCTCTTGAGAACCGATTCATGAACAAATTATCCAGACCAATTTTGTAAGCTCAACTGATTCATTGAAAAGATCTGACTCGAGTAATTTTACAATTCAGACATCACTAGGGTAATACAGTAACAGTGAATTATATCATTTAAAAAAATTTATAAATTCTTTACACAAAGCGATCGGCGCACCACTTTTATGGTGTTTTTTGTCATTTTGGAGCCTGACCGCTCTAGTCCTCAATTTTATTATACAGAAGAATGGTGACCAGGATATTTGAAAGAAACAAAGTAATATGGGTTTGGAATGACGTGAGGATAAGTAAATTACAGAATTTTCATTTCAGAGTGAACTTTCCCTTTTCGCTGGGCATGTGTGGTACAAAATGTGAGGCTCTTCTTTCCCAGAAAAAAATGTCTTCTATATTAAATGACCTTGCGATCTCGAGAAATCCAGGTCTTCCAATAAGAATATTCCATAACTAATAGATTCAGAGTAATAGGTTCTCAGTTAATTCAGCCTCTGTCACTCATTCCTGTACAGTACCTGGAAGGTGTTTCCTTACCAGTAGAGAATTTAAATCCATGTATTTAATCTCACACTTCACCGTAATCAGGGCCTAAACTATTCTAATAGAACATTTCCTTGAGGCCTCAGTCCGGTCAGCCTTTAGTGAATCGTGATGAATTTACCACACCACAAAGCTGCTGAGGGGTTTTTTTTATTCCCCTGCATCTGAAAAAAATCATATCAGTGGAAAGTGAAAAGTAAAGTGAAAGGGGTTTTCATGCTTTTGTGCAGTCACTCAGAGAATACTCTCACCCTTTGACTCTTGATAATGTGAACACATGAAGTCAAGCCTGTGCAGGTCGTTGTTAAAAATGGATTTCAAAACAACTGAAGGCCTGAATTTCTGTGGTGAATGGTGAAGCCTCATTAAAAATCTTTTTAGTGGACATGTTTTTTCTTATGTACACAACCTGAAAACATTTTCACCATATGGCAGTCATTTGAAACGTCTGCTTAAATCACCATTACTTAACAAGCAAGTTCATTAGCAGCTGGTAGTAGAAAGATACAAGCACCACTAATTGCAGGAAAGTTGGGGATCTTGTGAAGCTTTTGATGTTTATTTGATCTTGTTGAAGGGTATTCACTGCTGATATTTTTTGTAATATTGCAGTTCCATCTGCAAGCTGCAGTTGGTTACCCTCATTCTTTTTCCTTGTTTGATCTACATTTAAGACGTTGTCTTCCAGTCTTCCATTAGGAATTGTGCCAGATGCACGTTGTATTGTGTGAAAGGGAATAGTTTGAGGTTGTTTTTGGTAGAAACGAACAAGTAAATAAATAATAAACACATTAATGAATACAGCTCTAAAAAGCTCTGTTTAAACACCAGCTTGGCCAAACACGGAGCCCTGCTGAACCAGCATAGACCAGCAAACCACCTTAGGCTGGTTTAATCTTTTTTGGAGACCGCAAATAAACTGTATTAAACTAAAAGTCCTCAGAAATAGCTGCTGAATAATATACTTAAATGGTTTATTTTTCCACCCCTCACCACTTTGTCATCATGCATTTTTCATACCATGCAACATTATGAATGTACGGAATGCATAATTTGTCCTGGTACTGCAAAATTTTATTAAAACTGTTAATTAAATAGTTTTTTGTTTTTGCGTTATAACATCAAACATTTATGAAGGCCATAATATCCCACTGAATGTAATAACTGTAGTGCTACAACAGTCATTCATTGTTTGGATATGAAATTCATAAGTAAAAGTGAATTAAATGTAACATGAATAATACACATTGTGCATTATCCATCCATATAAAGTAACCACTTGAAGTTTCCATTTGTGTCCCAAATGCACAGATTTTTTAGGATTGTTTTATGCTAATAAAATGTAGCCTCATGTTTGTCAATTCACTGTTACTAAAATAAAAACAATAAAAGCTACCTCTGTGTGTGATTATTGTAAACAGCAGTGCAGTTTATTAGTCTAAAGTAAATGTATGAAATAAGATCGCAAACCCAGTGTGCTCTTGGCTGCTGCTAAGCTGACAAATTTATGCAGGGCCGTGCTTTTTTCCCATCTCTTGTTGACCCTCACAAAAGCAAAAATCCCTGTGATTACATACGATTTACACAGAGATGGTGGATAAGTACGGTGCATTAAATGACATGCCACACTGGAAAAACCCAGAAGCTGTACCGAAAGGTCAGATCTGAATAAATGTATGCATGTTGGGATGGTGAAAAACTCGACCGTTGCCGCTGCCAGAACATCTTAGATTTGAAAATGATCACTTTTGCGCAACACAGTTCAGCACCTCTGCACTCAGCAGATGTATGAACATTTTTAATGGAGTTTGTTCTGGATTTGAATTATTTATAGTGTCCTAATTTGCTAAGAAGTGTATTATGTTATGCATGCTACCCTCTCAGAAAAAACAGTGCTAATATATACACTTTAGATAGAAATATGTTATTTTAAATTACTACTATGTACCTTTAAGGTACTAATATGTAACGTTTAGGGATAAATAAGTTGCAAAGATGTAACTTTTACATTTTGTAGCTTAGGATCCCGCCCCGGTGAAATCTATGTAGCTTTTCTAAGAGTGTATTACGAACATAAAACTGTGCTGTTTGTTTGTGGTCAGTTATGTCATAATTCAGCTGTCAAGTCAGAGGAAATGAGCAAGTTCCTCTTGTTGAGCACCAACACCGTTTTGGTGGGAAAAGAGGTACTTCTAACCCAAGGACTCTTGGGAGTATTCATATGGTACATGAGAGGTGTAAACACAGCTGTGAGAGTGGAATGGAGGTTCTGGGTTGTGAGGACAGACCAAAGCTCCCGCTGAATCTCTTCATCCTAGCCCTGCTGGCTTCAGAACGCTGGCCTTAGGCAGATACACGGCCGAGAGCCCACTTAAACCCAAGTTAGTGTAGTTTACAGCATGAAGGATGTTTGCAGTTGTGCTGAGCACAATGTGATTTGCGATCAAATTGATTGGAGATCGCAGTTCTGTGAAACAGCTGTGCTTACATGCTGTTTCCCTGAGAAGTTTTGTTCGTTAGACGAGAAAATCACCCAGGCATGTTAATTGCTGGGGAGAAAAACATCAAACAAGCTTACGATACTCTGCATATTTACTTTTAAGGTCAATCTTATTTGCACTTAGTGTTGTGTGACTAGTGTACTAAAAATCTCTTGCAGCATTTTTAGGCAACTTTGAGAAAACTAAGGCACTTTAGAATGATCCGTTTTCATAATAAATTGTGCCGGTATAATCACACAAGACAATTCTGTCTCAGAACATGACCTTGGCATTGCCCTTGTCAGTTTTAAGCCTGTCCATTTGGCTTAAATGGCCAAGCGTGACCCACAATATGAGAAATTTGCCACGTCATTACAAACACATTCATCTTTGCAGAAAAAGCGAGTCACAGCAGTGGTTATTTCAATTGCTTTTCAATTTGCTTAAGTCATTTGCTCATTTCCTGTGAACCCTTGTAAAATATTCCAGTGGGACAGTCGCAGCACAGACAAACCGAGATCACATGGTGCCACATGCTGAGTCAGTCTGTAATGCAGGATGGGTGCGAACACTTTATTTGCCCAACATAAGCCAGCGATTGTACAGCAGTGCTGAATTGCATTCTAAAATGGAGTTTAGCTCTAGAACGACCCGTATACACACTTTCGCCCTTGGAGTCAACAAAAAGACGCAGGTTGCAGCGCAAGCATTTTGGCTGACAAACACAGCGCAAACAGCAGATACATGTGCGTACTGTGGCACTAAAGGTGTCCTGAGAGAGTTTCACCTATCATGCAACACAGCTCTGAGCAAACTGCATGTTTCTTAAGATTTAGGAATCATTTGCATGCAGATGAATATTCTGCTGTTGAAAGCTTGTTTTATTTTTGATAAAAGTCACAGTTGCCATGTTGACAAAGAATGTCAAAGTTAATGATTCGTACAGAGAATGCAAAAGACTACTTCTCTGTTGCCCATATCTGTCTTTTTCCATTATGATGTGTTAAAAAGGCCTGTGGCTTGTGACCAAGACATTTAGTATCTGTGATGTTTGGATGAAATATAATAATGTTGATGCCAATCAGACCTGTGTGAAAGCGAAACGTACGGTGATGTATTGAAGGATGACAGTTCTGAGCATGAATTGTTAACTGGTGGCTTGAAAGAAAACACGCCACTGCATTTGAATGGTATTTTCCATATCACAGGTCTATCAACTGTTAATTTCTCTCTGTTGGACTCACTGACCATTGGCTCCAATGGTTGGTAAAAAATATTTTATTTGGAACCAATGAAATATACAAAGTGAATGAAAATTTGATCATCCCACGCTGGGTTATACACCCACCTGGAGGAGACTTGTGGCATCTCCATCATATGTACAATACATTGACCCAAAAAGTAGTGAGACTTGTTTGAAATGTTTGAATTTCATTCTATTAGATAGCAAATATCAAACCTAGTGGGATTTGCGAATATGAAAAGTTTCTGTGAACTTTCCTTTTCATAAACTTTTAATTATATTTCACTAACATTTGACAACCACAGCATGTCTTCATTTCCCCCCCAGTCCATTGTTTTATCATTTGAAACCTAAAAAGCTTCTTTTTACAACATGGTTTGCTTGAAAGGTGCAGATTGTCATGGCGGCTCGTCGGCAAGAAAGGGAAGCACAGCCTACTCAAAATTTTGAGGTGGGAAAAAATGGAAGAATTTAATGTTGATAAAATCTCAAGTTATTACATGTCTTCAGAATATTTATTTCTTTATTGTTATTTCACTGTTGCAAACCATAAAATATTGCTGGAGTTGGATTCCACTGTGTTTTACCACTGCTATTCCCCTTGAACATCTCTGTGGATAGAGAAGGGAAGGGGGAAAGCCGAAGCACAATCCTTTTGGGAAGCTTTTAGACTTTGGCCTCTGTTGATAAAAGAAAAAAACAATTTAAAAAATAAAATAAAAAATAACCAATCACCATCGAGTATTTCACTGCATCAGCCCAGTGGATCTATTTGTCATTGGTTTAAAAAAAATCAACAGAGGAGGCTAGGCAAGGCAAGTTTATTTAAATAGCACATTTCATACACAATGGTAATTCAAAGTGCTTTACATAAAAGGAAGTAAAATAATCATAAAAAAATAACAATAAAACAAGAATTTAAAAACTTTTAAAATGAATTTAAAACAGTTAAAGATAGAAAATTACAGTGGTGGAGGTAACGAATTACAACTACTCACGTTACTGTAATTAAGTAGTTTTTTTCGGGTAGGCTACTTGTACTTTTTTGAGTATATTTTGAAAGCTGTACTTTTACTTGTACTTAAGTACAAATTAAGCAAAATAATCTACTTCGTTACTTTTAAATCATAGTTCGTTACTGAGTACGCCCACAATTTGAATTGATATTCAAACCTTTGACGGCACTTCAGTAGCCAATAAAGATATCCGATCGTAAAGGGACCAATAAAAGCCCTGATATCTGAACCGGGAAAAGCGCTGCTGCAGCAGGTGAAGAGCTGATCAGACGGTGAAGGAGCTCAGCGAGTCTGCCAACCGCCAATAAACATTAGAAGAAGAAGAGGAAGAAGGGAGCTCCGCGTAATTTATGGACTCAAAGTTTGGAGAAACAAACTACATGGTAGTGTTATCATAAATATCTATATTTCGATACAGATACTGAAATACGTGACACGGTTCCATTACTCATTTTCCACAGTATCAACCGAATATACACTGATACAAGCTGCGTCTCTCTCCTCTCCGACAGTGAGTTTGACACGCATCCACCTCCCGTCAACTACAGAGTCTGAATGTCCGCGCGGGATTGCAGGTATTCCACATAATTTTAATCATTCCCGCGCAAATGTGGCTAGCGCTTTATAGTAACATGAGAACACAGTCATGTAATCGCAGAAAACTGGATGCGAGCTCTCAAATAGGCCTAATTTATACAAATGAACTGCCTGTCCTCTCACTCTGATATTGCTTGTGCGCAGACTGTGTGCAATTGCGATCCCTCCGTGCTTTTAAAGTAGAAATTATTTAACTTTGCTCATGGCTTAAACTTTGTCAAAATTTATCAACCATTCAGAATAGATCCACGCCTGACCGATGAAAAT
>NW_015662167.1:3842051-3843824 GCF_001515625.1 Sinocyclocheilus rhinocerous | reverse complement strand
TACTTGTACTTTTTTGAGTATATTTTGAAAGCTGTACTTTTACTTGTACTTAAGTACAAATTAAGCAAAATAATCTACTTCGTTACTTTTAAATCATAGTTCGTTACTGAGTACGCCCACAATTTGAATTGATATTCAAACCTTTGACGGCACTTCAGTAGCCAATAAAGATATCCGATCGTAAAGGGACCAATAAAAGCCCTGATATCTGAACCGGGAAAAGCGCTGCTGCAGCAGGTGAAGAGCTGATCAGACGGTGAAGGAGCTCAGCGAGTCTGCCAACCGCCAATAAACATTAGAAGAAGAAGAGGAAGAAGGGAGCTCCGCGTAATTTATGGACTCAAAGTTTGGAGAAACAAACTACATGGTAGTGTTATCATAAATATCTATATTTTGATACCGATGCTGAAATATCTGACACCGTCCCATTACTCATTTTCCACAGTTGGCTATCGTATATAGCCTACAAGCTGCGTCTCGCTCTTTCCTCTCTGACTGAGTTTGACACGCATCCGCCTCCTGTCGAATCGAGTCTGAATGTCCACGCGGGATTGCAGGAATTCCACATAATTTTAATCATTCCCACGCAAATGTGTCGAGCGCTTTATTGTAACATGAGAGCACAGTCATAATCGCAGAAAACTGGATGCTAGCTCTCAAATAGGCCTAACTCATACAAATGAACTGCCTGTCCTCTCACTCTGATATTGCTTGTGCGCAGACTGTGTGCAATTGCGATCTCTCCGTGCTTTTAAAGTAGAAATTATTTCTCTTTGCTCCTGCATTAAACTTTCTTCAAATTTATCAACCATTCAGAATAGATCCACGCCTGACCGATAAAAATGCTACTGGAAATTTTATTGGCTGTAAGTGAAATGCACCAGAAAAAAGCCTATATTAAAATCTGTTCATCATATAAAGCGAATGTGTCTTTTTAGAAGACTTGGATTAAACCAATTTCAAAGCTTGAAATAATCAGCTTGAAATAATGATTGCCTTGAAAAAATGGATGGACAAAAAAATATTAAAATATCTATATGGCAGTATACAGTATGTGTTAGTTTTGCCAATGGTATTGAAAATGATTAGTCATCATGAAATCAAAAATGGCCCTACTTACTTTTTAGGGTGCTTTCACACTAGCACTTTTGGTGCGCACCCGGGTTCGATTGACGTCAGAGTTCGGTTCGTTTGGATGATGTGAACGCTGTCTTCCGAACTCGGGTGCGCACCCACGAACCGTACCCGAGTCCGCTTAAAAAGGGTGGTCTGGCGTACGGTTCAAGTGAACGGTAAACAGCTGCTGGCTTGATGACGCAAACGAACCGCGGTTCGGACCCAAATAATATAATGTGAACACAGTCCAACGGGGGCAGGGGAAGGGGGAATCAATCGAACTCTGGTTCGGACCAAGCAATCGAACCAAGTGTGAAAGCACCCTTAGTGCACACTACTAGTCTTGTGGTGAACAATTGAACCGTGCAAGTCAATACACTGGAAAAAAAAATTGTCTGCCGTCGTAATCTTTAATCAAACACTGAAAATTGGCTTCCACTCTGGATTGGCGTTCTTGCTCTGATGACGTCAGTTTGACGGCTTGGGGAGAATCCTCTTGTTAAGTCATGACGTAAGGACTGCTGTTTCCGGGTCCAAGCCTCTACTCATTTCATTTGAGAATACTATCTCAACAGCCCTTTATGAGCATTATTTAATTAATATTACATATTTAAGCTAAGCATTTAAAAATTTGCTGTGCACACTACAGTCTCCGTG